>NC_091990.1:187416699-187691407 GCF_044704955.1 Pristiophorus japonicus | reverse complement strand
TCTTATAACCCTACTCTTATAACCCTACTCTTAAAAATACCCCTAATCTTATAGAGCACCTAGCTAGCTAGAATATAACCCTACCTTATAACCCTCTCTATAACCCTACTCTTATAACCCCCCTACTCTTATAACCCTACTCTTATAACCTACTCAAACCCTACTCTTATAACCCTACTCTTATAACCCTACTCTTATAACCCTACTCTTATAACCCTACTCTTATAACCTACTCTTATAACCCTACTCTTATAACCCTACTCTTATAACCCTACTCTTATAACCCTACTCTTATAACCCTACTCTTATAACCCTACTCTTATAACCCTACTCTTATAACCCTACCCTTATAACCCTACTCTTATAACCCTACTCTTATAACCCTACTCTTATAACCCTACTCTTATAACCTACTCTTATAACCCTACTCTTATAACCCTACTCTTATAACCCTACTCTTATAACCCTACTCTTATAACCCTACTCTTATAACCCTACTCTTATAACCCTACTCTTATAACCCTACTCTTATACCTACTCTTATAACCCTACTCTTATAACCCTACTCTTATAACCTACTCTTATAACCCTACTCTTATAACCCTACTCTTATAACCCTACTCTTATAACCCTACTCTATAACCCTACTCTTATAACCCTACTCTTATAACCCTAATCTTATAACCCTACTCTTATAACCCTACTCTTATAACCCTACTCTTATAACCCTACTCTTATAACCCTACTCTTATAACCCTACTCTAATAACCCTACTCTTATAACCCTACTCTTATAACCCTACTCTTATAACCCTACTCTTATAACCCTACTCTTATAACCCTACTCTTATAACCCTACTCTTATAACCCTACTCTTATAACCCTACTCTTATAACCCTACTCTTATAACCCTACTCTTATAACCCTACTCTTATAACCCTACTCTTATAACCCTACTCTTATAACCTACTCTTATAACCCTACTCTCTATAACCCTACTCTTATAACCCTACTCTTATAACCCTACACTTATAACCCTACTCTTATAACCCTACTCTTATAACCCTACTCTTATAACCCTACTCTTATAACCCTACTCTTATAACCCTACTCTTATACCCTACTCTTATAACCCTACTCTTATAACCCTACTCTTATAACCCTACTCTTATAACCCTACTCTTATAACCCTACTCTATAACCCTACTCTTATAACCCTACTCTTATAACCCTACTCTTATAACCCTACTCTTATAACCCTACTCTTATAACCCTACTCTTATAACCCTACTCTTATAACCCTACTCTTATAACCCTACTCTTATAACCCTACTCTTATAACCCTACTCTTATAACCCTACTCTTATAACCCTACTCTTATAACCCTACTCTTATAACCCTACTCTTATAACCCTACTCTTATAACCCTACTCTTATAACCCTACTCTTATAACCCTACTCTTATAACCCTACTCTTATAACCCTACTCTTATAACCCTACTCTTATAACCCTACTCTTATAACCCTACTCTTATAACCCTACTCTTATAACCCTACTCTTATAACCCTACTCTTATAACCCTACTCTTATAACCCTACTCTTATAACCCTACTCTTATAACCCTACTCTTATAACCCTACTCTTATAACCCTACTCTTATAACCCTACTCTTATAACCCTACTCTTATAACCCTACTCTTATAACCCTACTCTTATAACCCTACTCTTATAACCCTACTCTTATAACCCTACTCTTATAACCCTACTCTTATAACCCTACTCTTATAACCCTACTCTTATAACCCTACTCTTATAACCCTACTCTTATAACCCTACTCTTATAACCCTACTCTTATAACCCTACTCTTATAACCCTACTCTTATAACCCTACTCTTATAACCCTACTCTTATAACCCTACTCTTATAACCCTACTCTTATAACCCTACTCTTATAACCCTACTCTTATAACCCTACTCTTATAACCCTACTCTTATAACCCTACTCTTATAACCCTACTCTTATAACCCTACTCTTATAACCCTACTCTTATAACCCTACTCTTATAACCCTACTCTTATAACCCTACTCTTATAACCCTACTCTTATAACCCTACTCTTATAACCCTACTCTTATAACCCTACTCTTATAACCCTACTCTTATAACCCTACTCTTATAACCCTACTCTTATAACCCTACTCTTATAACCCTACTCTTATAACCCTACTCTTATAACCCTACTCTTATAACCCTACTCTTATAACCCTACTCTTATAACCCTACTCTTATAACCCTACTCTTATAACCCTACTCTTATAACCCTACTCTTATAACCCTACTCTTATAACCCTACTCTTATAACCCTACTCTTATAACCCTACTCTTATAACCCTACTCTTATAACCCTACTCTTATAACCCTACTCTTATAACCCTACTCTTATAACCCTACTCTTATAACCCTACTCTTATAACCCTACTCTTATAACCCTACTCTTATAACCCTACTCTTATAACCCTACTCTTATAACCCTACTCTTATAACCCTACTCTTATAACCCTACTCTTATAACCCTACTCTTATAACCCTACTCTTATAACCCTACTCTTATAACCCTACTCTTATAACCCTACTCTTATAACCCTACTCTTATAACCCTACTCTTATAACCCTACTCTTATAACCCTACTCTTATAACCCTACTCTTATAACCCTACTCTTATAACCCTACTCTTATAACCCTACTCTTATAACCCTACTCTTATAACCCTACTCTTATAACCCTACTCTTATAACCCTACTCTTATAACCCTACTCTTATAACCCTACTCTTATAACCCTACTCTTATAACCCTACTCTTATAACCCTACTCTTATAACCCTACTCTTATAACCCTACTCTTATAACCCTACTCTTATAACCCTACTCTTATAACCCTACTCTTATAACCCTACTCTTATAACCCTACTCTTATAACCCTACTCTTATAACCCTACTCTTATAACCCTACTCTTATAACCCTACTCTTATAACCCTACTCTTATAACCCTACTCTTATAACCCTACTCTTATAACCCTACTCTTATAACCCTACTCTTATAACCCTACTCTTATAACCCTACTCTTATAACCCTACTCTTATAACCCTACTCTTATAACCCTACTCTTATAACCCTACTCTTATAACCCTACTCTTATAACCCTACTCTTATAACCCTACTCTTATAACCCTACTCTTATAACCCTACTCTTATAACCCTACTCTTATAACCCTACTCTTATAACCCTACTCTTATAACCCTACTCTTATAACCCTACTCTTATAACCCTACTCTTATAACCCTACTCTTATAACCCTACTCTTATAACCCTACTCTTATAACCCTACTCTTATAACCCTACTCTTATAACCCTACTCTTATAACCCTACTCTTATAACCCTACTCTTATAACCCTACTCTTATAACCCTACTCTTATAACCCTACTCTTATAACCCTACTCTTATAACCCTACTCTTATAACCCTACTCTTATAACCCTACTCTTATAACCCTACTCTTATAACCCTACTCTTATAACCCTACTCTTATAACCCTACTCTTATAACCCTACTCTTATAACCCTACTCTTATAACCCTACTCTTATAACCCTACTCTTATAACCCTACTCTTATAACCCTACTCTTATAACCCTACTCTTATAACCCTACTCTTATAACCCTACTCTTATAACCCTACTCTTATAACCCTACTCTTATAACCCTACTCTTGCTTAGTTTTAGGGCGACTCTACTCCAGGAACTGTGCATTTAACTTTCGATTTGGGTTATGCTTTAGAGCCAGTTTCGATTCAAAGGTCAATTTATGTTCAACTTCAGGTCCGTTCTATGATCTTCCTACATACCTTTAGTTTCGTCTTTAGGGAAACAGTTTGTTTTGGCCATGTCCATTTAGCTTTATGCTAGGGCCAGCACTTGTGCTCGCGTCTGTCTATTTTGGTTTAAGTTTGGTTTGAATTTTCGGGTCAGGGTCTGTATTTGCTTCAAGTTTAGATTCGGTTTTACGGCCAGGGTCTCTATTTTGGTTTAAGTTTAGAATAGCATTTTACAGCCAGGGTCTATTTAGGTTTAAGTTAGGGTATAGGTTTAAGTTAAAATTTAAGGTTAGGTTCAGCACTGCTTTTCGACCAACTTAAAATAGAATCTATTGCGACTCTGCTTAAGAGCCCAAGGGGTTATTTTGTCAAAGCATAGCATTCCTTCCTCCCCATGCGGCAAATATTCGCTTACATTTAAGGAATTTAATCATGTCCAATCTCAAACGTAATTCTACCATTCAAGTGAATTGAAACATTAATTGCAGAACGAATGCCTGCCGTCGGAAAGGATTAATTCTTTAAGTTTAGAAGACAGAGCAAAACATGGTCATTAAGTCACCACAAATTTAAAAATGATTCCAAACAACAATTTTCCGATAATATAGGGCATTTTCGTTTTCTCCTCAATGTGAAAGTCTCATATCTGGAACCAGAGACATTCACACACAAATAACTAGAAATTCACCGAGTCCACAATGAAAATTGTGTTTTCAAATGTGAATCACTACTAACTCCATTTTAATTTTCAAGGGTTTACCACGCAAAGACAGACTTGCCTTTCTGCAACCAAATTGTTAGGGTTCGATTTTTCTAATTAAATTCATGGCATCTAACTTCAAGGGTAAAGCTTACGTTCTGCACAATAGGTCTTGTGCATTTTGTTACTCCATAAGTCATAGTCAAAACAATGCAACCAAGTTTCTAACTCAAAATGTCTTTCAATAATAGCTGTACAATCAGGAAACTGCCTACATCCAGGACAACACCACAAAGGATAAAAAAAACTGACCGAAAAGGCGGCCGCAGCTAAAGCAAAGACATTTATTTTAAATACAGGCTTTCAGACAAAAGATTCTTGAACTCTCCAAACATTGACAATTGGGAAAGCTTCCACACTTGCAAAAAAGTTTAAAACATCCTTTAAAAGGTTACAGGTATTTGGGTTGGGCGCAGTCACTTCATGCTTGGGTTTCGATTCTCCCCATGCACGATATGAACCTTTCCTGGAGATACCTCGTCTGCGTGGCTACAGATCAAAGCAAATCCTTGCAAGTCGGTTGAAATCCTTTTCACGGTGGAAACTCAGTTTTCCCTTTTAGGCTTCACAGTTCTGGAGGTGCCCTCGCTCTCCAGTTAAAATGATCCCGCGGAGGGGCACATCTCTCGTGCAGAGTTTGGTGATTACAGAGCAAGGCAAAAGGCATCGTGCTTTTGTTGTGGTCGCCCACTTCACGGGGATTGAAGGGAACTGCTACCTTGACAATTGATGGATATCCTGCTTAAACAATGTGAAGGACTAATACTGTAACAAAGGTCAGATTTAAAAGTAAGACTCTCCACTACAAATATTATATTTCATTGTTTAGAACTGTTAATGTTGCGATTGACTGACTCGCCAACTGCAGATTGTATCAGTTCTTTCAATAAATCTCTTTGAATAGTCAGTGTAACAACAACTAGTAACATCTCAAGCAAACTTTTGGTGGAGGTACATGACACGAGAGCCCAGTCCCTTACAATATCGAAGATAATTGCAATCAGGCTAAAACTTTATTTTACAAAGTGATCTGAAGGATCGTTACATTCTCGGGTTGTTCCTTTTGGGAGCGATAGACCCAGTTAGCATCTTTAGGATTCGCCTACCACCAACCGGGATAGACTTAAATGGGCCAAGGTTGTAACAATTGTCACCAGGGGAAGGAGAGGGTGCCTCACACACTTGGGAGAAGGGTGCGAGTAATAGTTAGGGTTAGGGATTTGTTGATCACTGCACACCAGGTCCACGACCACAGACCTGATAAAGACCGTTCTTTATCCCTAGCCCAGACAAACCGTTCTCCGGGCCATTTGAATCCTGATACTGAAAGCAACATGACATCATACCAGAATTCCATGACACGAGACAGGATAAAGACTGCAGATTACTGCCATGACCCTGGATGGAATAACCGCCATCCAGGTCAATCGCAACCAAACATTCTGGAATTCCGTGACACCAGACCAGAAGACTACAAAACACTAAATCTACAAGGCTAAATCTTATCCAGGCCATTTGAATCAGACATCTGTTGCAATGCAATGGACTGCCCGCCCGCCCACCACGGGATTTTCCAGAATCCATAACTGCCGCTTTTGATCGGCTCACGATGGCCAAAGCTTACTACTCAGACTTTCAATTGCGTTAGCCAAAGTTTTATTTCTATGAGCCCTAACTCACCTTCAAATTAACACACACTCCTCGCCACAGGCAGGCACAGAACAGATGAGGCCAAAGTCGAAAGGGCTGCAAGCCAAGGCCACGCAAGGTCCACGAACAGTGGCCATCTGAAAAGAAACCAAGCGCCCCAGGCCCATCCCTGTCGCATGTTGACCCAAACGTCCTCTGTCTGGCCACCTACGAGAAAACTTTACGTTCGTTTTTTTAAATGCTAAAAATAGCACTCTGAAGTAACCCACTGCATTTAGGGTTAGGGATTGATTTCAGAAAGGAATAGAAACATAGAAACATAGAATATAGGTGCAGTAGGCCATTCAGCCCTTCGAGCCTGCACCACCATTCAATGAGTTCATGGCTGAACATGCAACCTCAGTACCCCATTCCTGCTTTCTCACTATACCCCTTGATCCACTATATCTAACTCCTTTTTGAATATATTGTGAATTGGCCTCAACAACTTTGTGGTAGAGAATTCCACAGGTTCACCACTCTCTGGGTGAAGAAGTTTCTCCTCATCTCAGTCCTAAATGGCTTACCCCTTATCCTTAGACTGTGACCCCTGGTTCTGGACTTCCCAAACATGAGGAACATTCTTCCTGCGTCTAACCTGTCTAAACCCATCAGAATTTTAAACGTTTCTATGAGATCCCCTCTCATTCTTCTGAACTCCAGTGAATACAAGCCCAGTTGATCCAGTCTTTCTTGATAGGTCAGTCCCACCATCCCAGGAATCAGTCTGGTGAACCTTCACTGCACTCCCTCAATAGCAAGAATGTCCTTCCTCAAGTTAGGAGATCAAAACTGTACACAATACTCCAGGTGTGGCCTCACCAAGGACCTATACAACTGTAGCAACACCTCCCTGCCCCTATACTCAAATCCCCTCACTATGAAGGCCAACATACCATTTGCTTTCTTAACCACCTGCTGTGCCTGCATGCCAACCTTCAATGACTGATGTACCATGACACCCAGGTCTCGTTGCACCTCCCCTTTAAATACACCCAGTTTGTTTTGCCCCTTCTCAGGCTCATCAGGAACCAAAAAAGGGTTTCAGGGAGGATGAGGTTTAGGAACAATTAGGTTTCAGTAAGAATGGGGAATAAAGTCCCAACAGCAAAAAAAAATGCAGCACTCCGACCCAACTCACTTTTTTTTTCCACTGCCTTCCCTTCTACCTCCGAAGGTCATCTGAACAAACAAGTCCCAGAGCTCGGTATTTAAGCTCAATAAGCTCCTCCCATATGATCAGGTGACCTGGCCACCCATTATAAAATTAACCCTATGCACTACACTTAGTACCTAAAAAAGGTTAACTTTGAATAACGTTTATTGGTTTATTCACCCGTGGAAACACTAATTTTCAAAGGACACCATGCAAATACAGAATTATTTCCTTTCTGCAAACACATTGAAAAACAGTACTTTGTTCGATTCGACTTTTCTAATTGAATTCAACCCAACTAGTTACAATCTATATTAATGACTTGGATGAACGGGCCAAGTGTAGCGCAGCCAAGTTTGCTGACGAAAAGGATGGGAGGAAAAGCACTGTGTGAGGTAACAAAACCTGCATACAGGCTAAGTGTTTGGGCAAAAATTTGGCAGATGGAGTATAATGTTGGAAAATGTAAGGTTATGCACTTTGGCACAAAACATCGAAGAGCAAGTTATTATTTAAATGGAGAAAAATTGCAAAATGCTGCAGTACAGCAGGACCTGGGGTCCTGGTGCATGAAACACCAAAGGTTAGTAAGCAGGTATAGCAAGTGATCAGGAAGTCCAATGGAATCTTGACATTTATTGGAGAGGGAATGGAATATAAAAGCAGGGAAGTCTTACTACAGTTGTACAGGGTATTGATGAGGCCACACATGGAGTACTGCGTGCAGTTAGTTTCAATATTTAAGGATAAACTTGCTTTGGAGGCAGTTCAGAGAAGGTTCACCAGGTTGATTCCAGAGATGAGGGGGTTGACATGAGGAAAGGTCGAGCCTCTACTCATTGGAATTCACTTCACTTGTCTACATTTATTAAAGTTGAACAAAAAGGCTCTTGGCCTGCAAGGCATACCGCGTTATTAGGATTTAGTCAATTTATAAGTTCTGCCATCTTAAAAGCAGAAAACAGTGCATTCGCAGAGGGCATCTCTCCCTCTCTTGCATAGGGGACGGGTGTATAACAAGAAAAAGAGAGAAGGAGAGAAGGAAGGACAATGGGGGGAGAGGGAAAAAAGTGGAAGAGTGAAAGGAGAAGTTGGAGGGCAAAGAGAGAAACAAAAATATAATAGAATGGAGGGAGGAGATAGAAAAGAGAGAAAGGTCGGAGGGAAAGTGTAAGAGAAAAGGAATGAAACAGGAAGAATGGAGAGAGAAAGGAAGAAAGAGGATCAAGAAAAAGGACAATTATGTCATTACAGCTAAATACTTTAGAATCTGCAGCATATAGAAAGTTGAGGCAAAATTAACAAGGATGTTAGGAATGCTAAGAGAGAGCACGAGAAATTCTTGGCCAGTAAAATTAAAGGAAAACCCCAAGATGTTCTCTAAATATATTAATAGTAAGAAGGGAACTAAAGAAAGGGTAAGGCCTATTAGAGGCCATGAGGGTAATCTTTGTGTGGAAGTGGAAGATGTTGGTAGGGTTCTTAATGAATACTTTGCATCTGTTTTCACAAAGGAAAGAGGTATTGCAGATACTGCTATAGAGGAGGAGTGTGATACTCTTGATGAAATAAATAGTGGAGGGGGGGAGTATTAAGGGGTTTAGCAGCTTTGATATGTCCCCAGGCCCGGATGAAATGCATCCCAGGCTGTTGAGCAAAGTAAGAGGAAATAGCAGAAGTCTTGACCATCATTTTCCAGTCCGCTTTGGATATGGGCATGGTGCCGGAGGATTGGAGGACTGCTAATGTAGTACCCTTGTTTAAGAAGGGGAAAAGGGATAGGCTGAGTAATTACAGGCCTGTCAGCCTAACCTCAGTGGTGGGAAAATTATTGGAAAAAACTCGGAAAGACAGGATAAATCTGCATTTTGATAGGCAAGGATTAATTAGGAACAGTCAGCTTGGATTTGTTAAGGGAAGATCGTGTTTGACTAACCTGATTGAATTTTTTGTGGTGGTAACCAAAAGGGTCAATGAGGGTAGTGCATATGGTGTAGTATATATGGACTTTAGCAAGGCTTTTGCTAAGGTCCCGCATGGTAGACTGGTCAAGGTTAAAGCCCATGGGTTCCAGGGTAATGTGGCAAGTTGGATCCAAAATTGGCTCAGAGGTAGGAAGCAAAGGGTAATGATTGATGGATGTTTGTGACTGGAAAGATGTTTCCAATGGGGTTCTGCAGGGCTCAGTATTGGGTCCCCTGCTTGTTGTGGTATATATCAACGATTTAGATTTGAATATAGGGAGTATGATTAAGACGTTTGCAGACAACACTAAAATTGGCTGTGTGGTTGATAATGAAGAGGAAAGTCATGGGCTGCAGGAGGATATCAATCTACTGATCAGGTGGGCAGAGCAGTGCCAAATGGAATTTAATTCAGAGAAGTGTGAGGTGATGCACTTTGGGAGGGCTAATAAGGAAAGAGTATACACATTAAGCGGTAGGCCACTTAGTATAGATGAACAATGGGACCTTGGAGTGCTTGTCCACAGAACTCTTTTTGGGAGGAAACTAAAACATTAAATCATTAAATCGTGTCCCCCCAATCTGGGGGACACACCAAACATTTTCAAGGCCCTTTTTTTGTTTGCTCTTTTGTTTTTTTGTGTTTTTGATTTTTTCTTTTTTTTTTGCGCACTAAAATCATATTTTTTTCCTCCAAGTGCCCCCTATAAAAGGGGAGGGGGACACTAAAAACACTGGCAATTAAAACAAATTAAACTTTAAAACATAAAATCAAATTAAAATTTGGTTGCCGGGCGTGATGATGCACTCCAGTCCCTCCGGTGCCCACCTCTCGCGGAAGGCCGTGAGCGTACCGGTGGACACCGCATGCTCCATCTCCAAGGACACCCTGGCACGGATGTACGCGCGGAAGAGAGGCAGGCAGTCAGGCTGAACGACCCCCTCGACCGCCTGCTGCCTGGACTGGCTGATGGCACCCTTGGCCGTGCCCAGGAGCAGTCCTACGAGGAGGCCCTCGGACCTACCGCTCCCCTCCGCACAGGGTGCCCAAAGATCAGGAGTGTGGGACTGAAGTGCAGCCAGAATTTCAGGAGCAGCCCCTTTAAATAATAAAACAGGGGCTGAAACCTCGTGCATTCGGTAAAAACATGGAACACGGACTCTTCCAGACCGCAGAAATTGCAGGCGGCCTGGGAGCCCGTGAACCGGCTTAAAAATGTATTGCACGGCACTGCTCCATGCACCACCCTCCAGGCCAAGTCCCCGATAAATAGTGGGAGGACTCCCGCGTAGAGTGCCCTCTATCAGGGGCCCCCGCCTCCTCCGGACGGCAAGATGGTACGCCATGGCGTGTCCCGATGGTAGGCGAGGATGGCAAAGTTGAGAGTGTGCAGGAGCAGCCCATACAGGAAACCCCTCCGCGCGGAACTGAAAGGCACGGAGGGGATTTCCTCGAGGCGGCTCAAGTTGTGAGGCGCCGGCTCCCGAGGGAGGTTCCGGGGTTTGGCGCCAATGAGGAATTCCATCCGGATGGGGGTCAGTTCGGACGGGATTTCCCCACGTGCTTGAGCCTCCTTGACACACCTAACAGAGTCGGGGCCCAGAGCTGTTTTTAGCGACTCGATGGCATCGGCTGCGCGGCTGATGTTGGCAGAATTTAGGCGCCGCGCCAACGTGTCTGGCGCCATCCAGCCCACTCCTCCGCATCGAGCAGGTCCCTGACCCTGGTCACCTCACCAGCCACAGCCCTCTCGTCCGACCGCCACCTAAAACCTCGGTCGTGGAGGTACGGATTCCCGAGCAGCGGCTCCTGCAGGACAGCCGCCACTCCAGCCAGTGGAGAGCTGCGCTTGGTGGAGACTTTGTTCCAGACCCTGGTGAGTTCCTTGTAAAAGACAGGCAGCTCCTGGAAGGCGGTCCTGATGCGCCCCAAGCTCACAAACAGGAGCTGCGTGTCGTAGTTGAGGCCGTGCTGCTGGCGGAAGAAATACGTCGCCAGCGCACGCCACCTAGGAGTGGGCTCAACGTAAAGGTATCTCTGCAGGGTCTGAAGACGGAAAGTCGTGAGCTGGGTGCTGACGCAAACCAATGACTGACCGCCCTCCCCAAGTGGGAGACTCAAGATCGCGGCAGAGACCAAGTGCTTCCTGTTGTTCCAGAAGAAGTCCACCAGCTTCTTCTGTATCTTGGTGACAAACGCAGGGGGAGGGGTCAAAGTGACCAGCCGGTACCACAACATGGCGGCCATCAGCTGGTTTATGACTAGCGCTCGACCCCTGTAGGACAGCACTTGGAGCAGTCCTGTCCAGCGCCCTAGGCGAGCGGCGACCTTGGCCTCCAGCTCTTGCCAGTTCGCCGGCCAGGCTTCCTCGTCGGGGCTAAGGTAGACTCCCAGATAGAGGAGATGGGTCGTGCTCCAGGCAAAAGGCCTGAGCTCCTCCGGCAGGGAGTCCACCCGCCACTGACCCACCAGGAGTCTAGAACATTTCTCCCAGTTGATCCTGGCAGAGGATGCGGCCGAGTAAATCTCCTGGCACTCACACATCCTCCGCAGGTCAGCGAGATCCTCTACCACGAGGAGCACGTCATCGGCGTAAGCCGAGAGGACGACCTCCACGCCCGGCCCTTGCAGAGCCAGTCCCGTCAACCTCGTCCACAGGAGGCGCAGGAAAGGCTCCACGCAGATGGCATATAACTGGCCGGACATGGGGCATCCCTGGCGCACCCCTCTCCCAAAGCGAAGGGGCGCCATCAAGGACCCATTAACCTTAATCAGACACTCCGCAGCGGCGTACAAAAGTCGGATCCGGGCGACGAAATTTGTCCCGAACCCGAAAGCGCACAGAGTTCCGAACAGATAGTCGTGATCCACCCTGTCGAACGCCTTCTCTTGGTCGAGAGATAGGAAGGCGACCGACAGACCAGCCTCCTGGGAATGATGGATGAGGTCCCGGACCAGATGGATGTTACCGTGGATTGTCCGGCCCGGGACCATGTAGGACTGGTCGGGGTGGATCATGTGGCCCAGCACGGCGCCAAGGCGAGTAGACATCGCCCTGGCGAAGATTTTGTAGTCCGTGCTGAGGAGGGAGACCGGGCGCCAGTTCTTAAGGAGGCGGAGATCGCCCTTCTTAGGCAGCAGGACAATGACTGCCCTGCGCCAAGAGAGGGGCATCTCCCCGGTCGCCAGACTTTCCCCCAGGACCCGTGCGTAGTCGCCCCCCAGGACATCCCAGAACGCCCTGTGGAACTCCACGGTCAGCCCGTCCAGCCCCGGGGCTTTTCCCCTCGAGAGCCGGTCGAGGGCGCTGGTCAGCTCCGCCAGGCTTAGCGGAGCTTCGAGATTTTCGGCGCGCTCCGGGCTGACCCTCGGCAGGTCCACCCACAAAACTCGACACGCTTCCTCGCTGGACGGCTCCGGAGAGAACAGAGCCCCGTAATATTCACGGGCTCTGTTGTTGACACCCTCCGGATCCGAGACGAGAAAGCCATCGTCGGCCAGCAGCGTCAAGAGCTGCTTACGGACACTCTGTCTTTTTTCCAGCCAGTGGAAGAAGGGGGAGCCGCGGTCCAGATCCCGCAGGAACCGGATCCGCGACCTCACAAACGCGCCTCGGGACCCGACGAGCTGCAGGTCCTTCAGCGCGGCCTTCTTCGCTTCGTACACCATCCGCAGGGCCGGGTCCTCGACGACTTGACCGAGACGGGACTCCAGGTCGCGCACCTCTTTTTCTAGGCGCCCGACCCTGGCCGCCCGCCTCTTGGTCGACCCCCTCGCGTACTCTTGACAGAAGACGCGGACGTGAGCCTTGCCTACGTCCCACCATAGCCTCAAGGAGGGGAAGCCCCCCTGCTTCCTTCTCCAGTCGGCCCAGAAACGATGGAACGAGTCCTGGAACCGCACGTCCTCCAGCAGCTGGTTGTTAAAATGCCAGTACGCGGACCCCGTCCTCGCGCGGAGCGAAGGGAGCTCCGCCCACACCAGGTGGTGATCCGAACATGGCACCGGCCACATGGAGGCTGCCGGGACGCAGGAAACGTATGCCCGAGACACGTAAAGGCGGTCGACTCTGGACCATCCTACCCCAGGCCTCACCCAAGTAAAGGCGCTGGAGTCGGGATGGAGATTTTGCCAGACGTCCACCAAGTCGAAGGACTCGACCAGGTCCCTCAACTTCTCGATTGCCGTCATGCTCTGCGCGGCACTGGAGTGGTCCCTCGCCTTGAGGGTGCAGTTAAAATCGCCCCCCCCCCCCCGAGGACAATGCAGTCGCCTATGTTGACGGAGCCAAGAAGAGCGGACACTTCTTCGAAGAAGCGCGTCTGTTGCGGGCCGGACTGAGGGGCGTACACGTTCACGAGATGGAGCGGCACGTCCCCCAGGTGAACCGTGACGTGCAGCAAGCGGCCTGGCACAGGCTCCTCGACCCCCAAGATCTCCAGCTGAAAATGCAGGGCCAACAAGATGGCCACCCCACAAGAAGTGGTAGTGAGGTGGCTCATGCAGATCTCTCCTTGCCATTCCAGCAGCCACGTGGCTTCGTCTCCTGGAACGGTGTGGGTTTCTTGCAGGAAGCACACCGCATATTTCCCCTCCCGCAGGAGCGAAAAATTGTTAAATCTACAGCGTGCCTCTCTGCCGCCGTTGATGTTGAGGCTGGCTATGGTTATCTTCATGACAAAAGCATAGTGCAACCTCTACCTAACCTATTGTGGGGGGGGAGTGGAGTCGTTTGTTGACCTCCACTCCTTCAGCAGCCCAGCGAGGAACCTTTTTGCCGGCGCAGCTCAAGGCCTTGCGCCTTTGATAAGGGCCCGCCCGCGGCCATGGTTTTAGCGGCGACACGGACGGACGCGATGAGCAGCCCCGGCTCGGACCATCTTTCCAGGGCCAGATGGGCTCGGTTGCGGCGACCCTGGCTCTGGACCAAAAAGTCCCGGAGTTCCTTTGCAGGAATGAGGGGGGACTCAGCGGCGGGCACGAGGAGATCCACCGCCTCACTGGCGATGGACTCGAGATCTTCTCCCGAGTCCCCCACCGAGTCCCCGTCCCCCTCCGGGAGGTCGCCGCCAGCAGCCGGCCCGTCGACCGCACGAGGTATGGCAAACGGCCCGGCCGCTCCATCCGGCCCTGGCTCTGCCCCGATCCCACCCCCAGGATCGTCGGCAGAGGAGTCCCCACTGGGCTCTTTTAAAAGCGGTGCTGGGTCGGGAAGCGACAGCGGAAGGGGTTCCTCCTCTGCCCCAGGAGTCGGGGAGCACGGAGAGACCTGGTCAAAGAAAAGTTCCAGGTCCTCCAAGTCCCCCAGCTCCAAATAGGGGGCGAGGGTTGGTTTTCTTCCCCCTCCCCACCCTTTTTCCGAGCTTCTGTGGGAATGAAACTATAAGTCTATACCAGAACCTGGCACAACGGATCCTCGAAGGCCCGGAACCCACTACCCTGAGATTTAATGTCAGAAATGGAACAGGGCAAGGTCGAACAAAAAGGGGAATACTGGAAATACTAGGCACGGGTTATGTGGCAGGGGTTACGACGATGAATTCCATAGGCCTGTATGCAATATAAGACCGGGTTAACAACTTATGGCGTAGTCTTGAGTGGTTTAGTGGGGAGGGACTTGGATAACCAAGCCCTACAAGCGCGGTGGGGAGATGGCGCAGAAGGGGAACTGTTACAAGTGGCCCATACATTGCCGAAATGCCAAGACAATAAAATTGATCCACGCAATGGGGAAAGATATAAGTAAACGATTACAGGCTGAGATAGTTTGCTCCAGGTATGGGGCCTGGATATTAAGGCCCCAAGTTTCCACATGATTTGCTCCTGATTTTTAGGAGCAACTGATGTCGAACGGAGTATCTTAGAAATCGGAATTCTCCACATTTAGTTTTCTGCAGTTCTAGTCAGGTAGAACTGTTTCAATTTGGAACAGAATTTTTTTTTCAAAAGGGGGCGTGTCCGGCCACTGACGCCTGATTTGAAAGTTTCCACAGTGAAAACGTACTCCAAACTAACTTAGAATGGAGCAAGTGAAGATTTTTGTACGCTTGAAAAAACCTTGTCTACACTTTCAAAAATCAGGCGCAGGTTACAAATTAGGCATCGGGAACAAGGTGGGGGGGGGGGAAGTCATTAAATTCTACAATCAATCCTTATTTATACTTATACAAATATTATACAAATAAATCCAACCTGAATAAAAATTTATAAGCAAAGAAAAGATTCAATAAACTATGTTCCTACCTGTGTGAAAGTGCTTCAGGCAGGCCTTTCAGGCAGCGGTGTGGCGTCAGTGTCTCTCGACAGCAGGAGCAGGCAGCAAACAGCCTTCGAGCTGAGCTACAGTGCTTGAGGCAGCGGTGTGGCGTCGGTCTCGACGGTAGGGGCAGGCAGCAAGCAGCCTTGGTGCTTGAGGCAGGCCTTCATTCCCCGCGAAGATGCAGCACCCGGACGGACGTGAGGCCATTCGGCCATGGGATTGCAGCGACGTCAGTGGCTGGTCGGGAGCAGCAGCAGCCTTCGAGCTGTGAGGGGGACTGACTGAGGCCATTTGGACAGGGAGAGGCAGCCACATCGACAGTTTTATATTTAAATTTGCAGAATGGGTGCACCACATATTATGCAATGGTTTGCTTCCTCATGCAAGAAATTCTTTGTTCTTGGTGGAAGTTGATCCATTGCAAAGTTGAATTGGCACTTTTATTTCTCCAAACACACAGTCCTTAATTTGCAGGCACCGGTTCTGCAAGTTTAGCAGTGAAAAGCTGAACTCACTGATTTCAGCAGGTGATTTATTCAGCAGTGCTGCTAAAAGCACTCCCTCACACACAGAAATATCAAGAAAATTAAAATACAAGCCTTTGCAGGGGTCCAAGAAACAAATCTTCACTTTTTCTGCAGCACTTTTAAAAATGGCCGAGTGCCAATGTTTACTTCAGACTGCGCGTGCGTGAACGCTCCAACGCGCACGCGCAGGGTTGCCGGCACCAAGAAGCCTCATTTAAATTGTACCCGCCCCCTCCTACTTACAAAATTGGCGCGAGTGGTAGTCTCCGCCCCCTGTGCGCCGTGCCAAGCAGACATCGAGCTCCAAAGAGCTCGAGAATACCGTATTTTTTTTCAGGCGCCGTTTTCGGCGCGAAAAACAGGCGCCCAGCTCTGAGGTGCGCCTTTTTCACCGCGTGTGGAAACTTGGGGCCCATGTGAGGTACAACATAATTTGGAGTAACTCCAGAATGGCGACATACCAGATTGGATTCCGAACAGCATACTTAACAATTGGACTCTAGATAAAAAAATGAATAACACATGTGAGGTACGAAGGAATAGTCACGCATGGGTGCCGAAATTCAGATGTATTACTGGGCGGGTGAATATGATCGGATTTATGTTGTCCATACCACAATATGATGTAACAAAGGGAGACCCCTTATACCAGAACGATAATATTGGTGAAGTGAGAAACCAAACTCGGTTACGTTACCATCAGCCTGCCAGACGGGTGATTAAAATTAACAATAGTACCAAAGGCATTGATATAACTGACTGCTATAAAATTAACCAAATGGTTTTATGTCGAGGTACGCCATGAATGACGAATGATGATTGCAGATTCCACCAAACAAACGGATGCATGCTGAGTATCACCCCTCAAACACGATTCCGAAACAATCGCTGCTCCACAAGGGAATGGAGCACAGGAGCAGCCAACCCGACGATTAAGACCAGGGGAGGAGTCACCCCCGGTGTCATCACCAACCCTAACTTGTGTTTCAGGCCCATGGGAAAAATAGATGTAAATGGATACCACATATATCCCGAGACAACGGAAATCATCCACGGAACAATCACGGATACCCTCCGAGAAGGGTATGAAGAGGCGGTATGGGAACCGCAAGGCAAACAGATACCGGAACTAAATGAGGAACAATTACGTTTGGTGCAAGGAATCCAGAATCAAAGACGACAGTCTGTCCGGCTGATGGAAGAAATAGACAACTTACTGAGAGACACTAACACAATGCTGGCTGATCAGCCCTGGTACTCAAAGCTGTGGGACATTGGACTTAATATTCAAATTCACCCATGGATAAGAATAATATCACATGTACTTGTAGTAATACAGGGTCTGGTTCTGATGGTCATGATGGGATTAACATGTGCACGAATTAAAGCCAAACGATAAGTCAGGGCACGCACTATGATTAAGGTCATAAGGGATGAAAATTTAAGCAGTCCTTCAGGAAGGACTTACCTTATATAACTCTGTGGGAGGGTTATAGGAGGTCCCGAAGCTTGGGAGATGGCCACCCAGGTGAACGAACCTATCTGGAACTTGCCTACAGAGAGATAGTTATTGGGAAATATGGCCAGCTTGGCCTATAGCCAAGGGCCAAAAGGGGGGAAATGTAAGAGAAAAATTTGGCATTAGGGGTACCAGCGGGACAAGGGTTAAAGTGCTGGTTCCTGCACTGGCCCATAAGGAGGTAAAAGGCCCCTCTTCGGCCTTGTACCAAGGCTCCAGAAGTTATCAAGTCAATAATATTCCGACAGGATACGATGTGAGAACCTAAACAGACATTGATAAGACCTTGCGAAGAGGCTCGAGGCGGACTCACAGACAACAAGGAGGATCAGGAAAGAGAGTGCGCACGGCTAAACACGATACTCCTGGAATAAGCACCAGGGTTATCATGGAATGATAAAAGGGGGAATTGAGAATGTGTAAAGAAGGATTGCGAATGTGGTAGATGGATAGAGAATGTGGCAAAAGGATGGTAATAGGGAATCATGGGAAAATAGCTAAAGAAATGTCAAGATGCAGACAACTGCAGAATCAACAGAAAAAAAAGGGGTTACCAAGAGTTGAAGTTGAGGTTAGACACGGGTCATGAGAAAGACGCAAGGCGGCACAAAGAAAGAAAGCAATCCTAGATAGGAGGGGAAAAGTAATGGCTTTTACTGATAAGGAGGAAGGGAAACTAATTCGGTTCTTTACTGATAAGGGAAGACAGGGTAGCAAAGCTATAACTAACCTGACCCTGACACCAGCCCTAATTGGGAGACTTTCTTGCCTGCCATTGGACATACTCAGGGGGGGAGGCAGAAAGGGATTGGATAGACCAAGTGCTAATCAAATGTGTTCTGTTTTGAAAATGTATAACTGTTGTTGTGTCGCGCTGTAAAGGGGCTTGTCCAGGGGAAGGTAAACAGACTCTGATTGAGAGTGTCCCTTTGTCTTGACAAGTCCCGGCCGGAGAATCTTCAATAAAGGTCTTTTACAGAAAAGGCAAATAGGTGTTCGCGTGTCAGTGTATTCGCTGAAACAGATTGAGGGAAATAGAATCCATATTAATAGGCCATGATTGAATTGAATGCTGGAGCAAGCTGGAAGGGTTAAGTTGCCCCTTCCTATTCCCTTGTTTCCATGTTGCTATGACTCTCAGAATTCTCTCTCTGCACTCTACTTTCCATTAGTTGTGAAATGTGCTCCTGTGACCATTAGCAGAACATATCCG
The DNA here is from genome assembly GCF_044704955.1 of Pristiophorus japonicus. Classification (NCBI taxonomy): domain Eukaryota; kingdom Metazoa; phylum Chordata; class Chondrichthyes; family Pristiophoridae; genus Pristiophorus; species Pristiophorus japonicus. Next base: position 187,672,443 of record NC_091990.1, on the reverse strand, counting down.
TGCTTCTGACTTGAACAGTGCATTGTTCTCAGTCTCTCAGCATCCTCTGACAAACAACAAGCCCCCATCTTTTTGAAGCCAGGCGTTGTCCTACCTGCAACACAGTATGCAACATTCAAATCCATTAGCCACAGGGGATGCAAAGATCAGCCCGACACAGAATAGACAATGGGTCCACAGTCGCGTCGAGTAACTTCCTTGTACACTAGTGCTCACGCACGGGGATTGACAGCTTCGGCAATCTGGGGAGAAAGGAGGTTGTGGAGTTTATTGGGGGCTGGGTCTTTGCACACACACACTGTAACACTGAGCAAGCAGGTGTTACAGAGGGACTGAGACCATTGAGCGAGGGTAGCACAGTGCTCATGTCACTGCACTATTGGTCCAGAGAATGGGAGTTCTGGGGACTTGTGTCAAAATTGGGAGAGATATCCCACAGACTAGTCAAACCACAGCCTGACACAGTCATACTCAAAGAATCAGACCTTTCCACCAATGTCCCAGACTCCTCCATCACCATCCCTGGGTACGTCCTGTCCCACCGGCAGGACAGACCCACCAGGGGTGGGGCACAGTGGTATACAGTCGGTACAGTCGGGAGGGAGTGGCCCTGGGAATCCCCAACATTGACTGTGGATCCCACAAAGTCTCATGGCTTCAGGTCAAGCATGGGCAAGGAAACCTCCTGCTGATTACCACCTACAACTGTCAGCCGTGGCTCAGTGAGCAGCACACTCGCCTCTGAGTCAGAAGGTTGTGGGTTCAAGTCCCACTCCAGGGACTCGAGCACAAAAATCTAGGCTGACACTCCCTGTGCGGTACTGAGGTAGAGTCACACTGTAAGAGGGGCAGTACTGAGGGAGCGCCGCACTGTAAGAGGGGCAGTTCTGAGGGAGCGCCGCACTGTCGGAGGGGCAGTACTGAGGGAGCGCCGCACTGTCGGAGGGACAGTACTGAGGGAGTGCTGCACTGTCGGAGGGACAGTACTGAGGGAGCGCCGCACTGTCGGAGGGGCAGTACGGAGGGAGCGCCGCACTGTTGGAGGGGCCGTACTGAGGGAGTGCTACACTGTCGGAGGGACAGTACTGAGGGAGTGCTGCACTGTCGGAGGGGCAGTACTGAGGGAGTGCCGCACTGTCGGAGGGGCGGTACGGAGGGAGTGCCGCACTGTCGGAGGGGCTGTACTGAGGGAGCGCCGCACTGTCGGAGGGGCGGTACTGAGGGAGCACCGCACTGTCGGAGGGGCGGTACTGAGGGAGCACCGCACTGTCGGAGGGGCAGTACTGAGGGAGCGGCGCACTGTCGGAGGGGCAGTACTGAGGGAGTGCCGCATTGTCGGAGGGGCAGTACTGAGGGAGCGCCGCACTGTCGGAGGGGCAGTACTGAGGGAGGGGCAGTACTGAGGGAGTGCCGCAGTACTGAGGGAGCGTCGCACTGTCGGAGATGCCATCTTTCGGATGAGACGTGAAACCAAGGTCCCATCTGCTCTCTCAAGTGGATCCCACGGCCACTATTTCGAAGACAGCTCCTCCCAAACCCGCGACCTCTACCACCTAGAAGGACAAGGGCAGCAGGCGCATGGGAACACCACCACCTCCACGTTCCCCTCCCAGTCACACACCATCCTGACTTGGAAATATATCGGCCGTTCCTTCATCGTCGTTGGGTCACAATCCTGGAACTCCCTCCCTAACAGCACTGTGGGAGCACCTTCACCTCACGGACTGCAGCGTTTCAAGAAGGTGGATCACCACCACCTTCTCACGGGGCAATTAAGGATGGACAATAAATGCCGGGCTTGGCAGCGACGCCCACATCCCAGGAAGTAATTTTAAAAATACGGCCCCTGGAGCCTGCTCCGCCATTCAATATGATCATAGCTGATCTTCGACCTCAACTCCACTTCCCTGCCCGATCCCCATATCCCGCGGCATCCTTCGTGCCCAAACATCTATCTATCTCTGTCTTGAATATACTCATGGACTGAGCATTGACAGGAGTCGAGAATTCCAAACATTCACCACCCTTTGAGTGAAGAAATTCCTCCCCTGCTTGGTCCTAATTGGTCCAGCCCTGATGGTGAGAATGTGAGCCCTCGTTCGGGACTCCTCAGCCAGAGGAAACAACCTCTCAGCAGGAACCCTGTCAAGCCCTCTAAGAATGTTATCTGTTTCAAATGAGATAGAAACATAGAAACATAGAAAATAGGTGCAGGAGCAGGCCATTCGGCCCTTCGAGCCTGCACCACCATTCAATAAGATCATGGCTGATCATTCCCTCAGTACCCCATTCCTGCTTTCTCTCCATACCCTCTGATCCCTTTAGCCGTAAGGGCCATATCTAACTCCCTTTTGAATATATCTAACGAACTGGCCTCAACTACTTTCTGTGGTAGAGAATTCCACAGGTTCACCGCTCTCTGAGTGAAGAAGTTTCTCCTCATCTCGGTCCTAAATGGCTTACCCCTTATCCTTAGACTGTGAGCCCTGGTTCTGGACTTCCCCAACATCGGGAACATTCTTTCTGTATCTAACCTGTCTAAACCCGTCAGAATTTTATATGCTTCTATGAGATCCCCTCTCATTCTTCTAAATTCCAGTGAATATAAGCCTAGTCGCTCCAGTCTTTCTTCATATGTCAGTCCCGCCATCCCGGGAATCAGTCTGGTGAACCTTCGCTGCACTCCCTCAATAGCAAGAATGTCCTTCCTCAGACTATGAGACCAAATCTGAACACAATATTCCAGGTGTGGTCTCACCAAGGCCCTGTACAACTGCAGTAAGACCTCCCTGCTCCTATACTCAAATCCTCTCGCTATGAAGGCCAGCATGCCATTTGCTTTCTTTACTGCCTGCTGTACCTGCATGCCTACTTTCAATGACTGATGTACCATGACACCCAGGTCTTGTTGCACCTCCCCTTTTACTAATCTGTCACTATTCAGATAATAATCTGCCTTCCTGTTTTTGCCACCGAAGTGGATAACCTCACACTTATCCACATTATTCTGCATCTGCCATGTATTTGTCCACTCACCTAACCTGTCCAAGTCACCCTGCAGCCTCTTAGCATCCTCCTCACAGCTCACACTGCCACCCAGTGTAGTGTCAACTGCAAACTTGGAGATATTACATTGAATTCCTTCGTCTAAATCATTAATGTATATTGTAAAATAGCTGGGGTCCCAGCACTGAACCTTGCAGTACCCCACTAGTCACTGCCTGCCATTCTGAAAAGATCACCCCTCATTCTTATAAACTCTAGAGAATAGAGGCCTAGTCTACTCAATTTCTCAACCCAAGAATCAATCTAGCAAACTTTTGCTGCGCTCCTTCCAAGGCAAGTATATCCTTCCTTAGGAAAGGAGACCAAAACTGTGCACAGTACTCCAGGTGTGGTCCCTCCAAAACCCTGTACAATTGTAGCAGGATCTACCTTACTCTTACACTCCAACCGTCTGGCAATGAAACACAAACAACTATAACTTGTATTTATATAGCGCCTTTAATGGAGCGAAACATCCCATGGCACTTCACCGGAGCGATAGAAGAGAAAACACAATCATTTTGACACCAAGCCACAGAAGAAGAAATTTATAGTAATTGACCAAAAACTTGGTTAAAGAGGTAGGTTTTAAGGAATATCTTAATGGGGGAAAGAGAGGTGGAGAGACGGAGAGGTTTAGGGAGAGAATTCCAGAACTTGGGGCCTTAACAGCTGAAGGCACGTCCGCCAATGGTGGAGCGATTATAATCAGGGATGCTCACGAGGGCAGAATTAGAGGAGCGCAAACATCTCGGAGGGGCTGTGGGGCTGGCGGGGATTACAGAAATAGGGAGCGGTGTAGGGGCTGGAGAAGGTAACAGAGATAGGGAGGGGTGTAGGGGCTGGAGGGGGTTACAGAGATGGGGAGGGGTGTAGGGGCTGGAGGAGGTTACAGAGATAGGGAGGGGTGTAGGGGCTGGAGGAGGTTACAGAGATAGGGAGGGGTGTAGGGGCTGGAGGGGGTTACAGATATAGGAAAGGGTGTAGGGGCTGGAGGAGGTTACAGAGATAGGGAGGGGTGTAGGGGCTGGGGGAGGTACAGAGATAGGGAGGGATGTGGGGGCTGGGGGAGGTTACAGAGATAGGGAGGGGTGTAGGGGCTGGGGGAAGTTACAGAGATAGGGAGGGGTGTGGGGGCTGGGGGAGGTTACAGAGAAAGGGAGGGGTGTAGGGGCTGGAGGGGGTTACAAAGATAGGGAGGGGTGTAGGGGCTGGAGGGGGTTACAGAGATAGGGAGGGGTGTAGGGGCTGGAGGGGGTTACAGAGATAGGGAGGGGTGTAGGGGTTGGAGGGGGTTACAGAGATAGGGAGGGGTGTAGGTGCTGGAGGAGGTTACAGAGATAGGGAGGGTTGTAGGGGCTGGAGGGGGTTACAGAGATAGGGAGGGGTGTAGGGGCTGGAGGGGGTTACAGAGATAGGGAGGGGTGAAGGCCATGGAGGGATTTGTAAACAAGGATGGAGAATTTTGAAATCGAGGCATTGTTTAGCCGTGATTCAATGTAGGTCAGCGAACACTGGGGGTGATGGGTGAGCGGGACTCGGTGCGAGTTAGGACACGGGGGGCAGCCGAGTTTTGGATCACCTCCAGTTTATGTCGGGTAGAATGTGGGAGGCTGGCCAGGAGTGCGTTGGAATAGTCAAGTCTGGAGGTTACAAAGGCACGGATGAGGGTTTCAGCAGCGGATGAGCTGAGGCGGGGTGGAGGTGGGCGATGTTACGGAGGTGGAAATAGGCGGTCTTAGTTATATTGCGGGTATGTGGCCGGAAGTTCATTTTAGGGTCAAATACGAGACCCAGGTTGCGAACAGTCTGGTTCAGCCTCGGACAGGAGTAGGAATAGGAGGGGGCCAAGGACAGATCCTTGGGGGGCACCAGAGGTAACATAGAAACATAGAAAATAGGTGCCGATTAGGCCATTTGGCCCTTCGAGCCTGCACCACCATTCAATAAGATCATGGCTGATCACTACCTCAGTACCCCTTTCCTGCTTTCTCTCCATACCCCTTGATCCCTTTAGCCGTAAGGGGCACATCTAACGATATGGGAGTGAGAAGAGAAGCTGTTGCAGGAGATTCTCGGGCTACGATTAGATGGCTAAGAATGGAACCAGGCGAGTACAGTCCCACCCAGCTGGGCGATGGTGGCGAGGCATTGGAGGAGGATGGAGTGGGACAACCGTGTCAAAGGCTGCAGACAGGTCCTGAAGGACGAGGAGGGATAGGCTACATTTGTCACAGTCACAAAGTACCTCATTTGTGTCCTTGATGAGAGCCGTTTCAGTACTGTGGCAGGGGCGGAGAGCGGATTGGAGGGATTCAAACACAGAGTTCGGGGAAAGATGGGCACGGATTTGGGAGGTGACAACACGATCAAGGATCTTGGAGATGAAAGGGAGGTTGGAGATGGACCGGTAGCTAGCAAGCACGGTGCGGTCAAGGGTTGGGTTATTTGAGGTTAGGGGTGATGATGGCAGATTTGAAGGCGAGTGTCGAGGAAATATTTAGCTTAAATCAACTCAGGCGGAGACGTTCAGAAGTGCACTTCGAGAGAATTTATTTTAAAAAGCAAGATATATCTTGGAGAGCCCACTTAGTCCATACCAAGGCAGAACTCTGTCGTACAAGCAAATTGCACTTATCTTTATACAGAAATTGAATATAGAAATAGAAAAGGAATCTTATTCATTAGTCCCGCGAGTACAAAGGTCGTCTCGGGAGGTACACACTCTATCTGTACTTGCATAGTTTCTCTCTGTTCACAGTCTAATAAGCAGAATCAAAGGAGACTCCCTTTTAATACCAGATGGTCATTTAATTGCATCTGTAAGTTTCAAGGCTAAAAAGCGTGGCTATTTTCTAGTCTTATTATTTCTTTAAGCATAGCAAATAAAAATAATGTAACCCTTCCCTCTTCCATAAGCCATGGATTCATAGATTCTTTCTTCCACAATTCCTTCCTTGTTGATCTTTTTATTTTTTAGATCAACATAATTTCCTATATTTTCTTCTTTAGCAAAAGGGGGTGTATACCCTTCCGGATAGGGTCGCATTTGGAGATAATCGTCTTCATCAACCTTTTCCTCTAAGCGACTTAACCTTCCTTTCATGCATACACCTTTTTTTTCTATTTCGGAGAGCAGGCCTATTACTTGACTAATTACATTTTTCAATTTTATCCACATTCCGCAGAGGATTATTAATAATACAAGCATAACCACACCTACGATTACTATGGGGTGTATAGCAAGCTTCAGTACTGCTGTAGCTTTTGGGGACCATCCGGTAAACACACCCCACCAGTGGTGTACTGTCAAAGAGGTGACTTCATCTGCGATTCTCACTAGCTGCCCCTTCTTGTAACTCATTTCGACTCTAAATTGGTGGATGTCTCTGCCTTGCTTTGACAGAGCTTCCTCAATTTTCTTGTCATTACGTATCAAATTGTGCAGTCTGGTCAAATTAATTACAGGGGGTAAGGGTTCAATCTTGTGCATAGACAGATATTTTTCTACATTTTGCCATTGCCCAAAGGTATAAGTTCTTTTTATTTCAGGGTCATACAGAGTGTAGACTCTTCTCACGCATTTATTAATGGGGGGTTTATACAAAATTCCATCTAGATAGACAGGTTTATTTCCTGTCACACAGATCTCATTCTGTCCTATTTCCGTTATATCAGTGTCATTTGTTGGCTTTAATTCCCATTTACATACTCCAATGGAGTGCTGCAGTGAGCATGGTTCGTGTATGGCGGTTTGATAGGGACATACCATTCCGAATGGCCACCTAGCACATCCCCTCTGGTGATGTGTCATATTCTTCTCATCGACCCAATCTCCTTTAAATTCTGGGTACCAGAAGTTCTGTCCAAACAGCTGGGGCATTACTTGGAACTGACACCAAATCTCTTTTCGTGTCATACTTACTATCTCTCCAGTAACGTTACATCCTTTTGAATTACAACTGGTATATCTTTTTTGAGGGCTAATGGTTAAGTTAAGAAGCTTATTTTTTTGGTAATTTCCAGCAACCTTTCCCATGTGTTAGCATGGAAGGATAATATTTTCCTTTCTAACTCGGCTCTTAATAGTTGCCTGATCATTTCTTTAAACAGGAAATGGGTGTACTTGTTTACTCCCTGTCGTTCTTTCATTAGGTTCTCTATTTCCTTCTCTATCCCTTCATTCTGTTGCCAGGTCATTTCATTTATGACGTAACCTGATATCTGTAATTGCTGTAATCCTTCATCCCAGGCATTTCTGATTTTTATATCTTCCCCTACCAGTCCTCCGACGGCCTGGATTTTATTTTGTAGGGTCTCGATATCCATGGAGTTCAATGCTCCTATTCCTGCTCCCACTCCACCTAACACAGTCTCTAACACATCCCGTTTCTTTCTTTGGGGTCTTTCTTTTTCAAAAGATACCTTAACACTGGTTGTGTGGCAACCATCTTCTTTCTTTGGGGGATATTTAATTCGTATTGTTAGATTTAATACACCTGGGGATCTTACCACTGGGATGCAAGTGGTCAGTATCCTTTTTAGATGTCCCGGTTCTCGGTCTTCTGGGTGGCCGGATTCTTTTACTGACCATTTTACTACATATGGGTCTCCTCCATTCACCGGGGTGTTATTCATGCACAACATCCGCTGCCATTCTACCATACTTGTAAAAGAATAACGGAGGAAGTCTTTTCTCTCGTCCGGCCCTCCTATGTACCCCCATCTCTTGTTTTTCCCCGTGCTGTGGGTACACTTCATCCACACATCGGCCTGGTATTCTATGAACAACTGATACCCTTTCCCCAATATAAACTGAAATTCCCGTCTTTCTTCCTTCATTCCACATGCCTCACATCGTGCCGTAAAATTTCCTACTTTACAACTTTGGCCTGCTGGGCATAAAAAATTGCCTTGCTGCCTTATACTATTACTTGTTTCTCATACCATATTTCCCTTCCATACTCTTCCTTCTTTTAGGACTTCTTCCTTTTGCCGGGAGTTCCCTGTTGCTAAAATGATCAGTATACCTATCGCCCATTTATAATTTTTCCAAGAGTCCCTTCCCATCTTTCCTTTCTTGTTTGTTTCTATACCACTCTTGAAATAAGTCGTTACAATAATAACACGTCCACACGATAGTAACAGTGAGCCAAATAATAAAGGCCCAAACTGGCACACAAATGAGCTCTGACATTCGTCCGTGAATTTTTGAGCAATTATTTAAAGTTCAAATATTTAATACAAGAGCAGGAACAGTTTTTTCAGCGAGAAGATGGCTGTTTTCTTAGTTGGGCGACCATAGTACGTCCTGGTTCAATGCCTTTTCCTTCGGCTGTAATTCGTCAGGGAAATAGTGTTTACAGCGGGTTGCATGCACCCAGTTCGGGTGCTTTTCCAACTTCAAAGCGGTTCGTGTTGTGAGAATTATCTGATACGGTCCTTTCCACCTAGGAGAAAAGGATTCTTTATTTAATGTTTTTACTAACACTTGATCTCCAGGTCTGAAAGGGTGCATATTTCCTTCCGACGGGGGCACCTGTGTCTGCTTTATTTGTTCATGCAGACTTCTTGCTATTTCACACATGGCCTGAGCATACTTTAGTGATTTTTCATCATTCCAAATTAATGCTATTTTATCATCTGTCAGTGGTGGTTTTACGCCAGTAGGCATTGGTCTTCCCAATAAAGCTTCATGTGGTGTTAAATCAGTGTTTCGGTTTTTCTGGTTTCTCAGTGTATACAATACTAATGGTAAGGTTTCTGGCCACTTCAGTGCAGTCTCCTGACATACCTTGGTAAGGGTAGATTTTATTATCCCATTTACTCTTTCTACCATTCCCGAGGACTGTGGCTGATATGGTATATGTAACTTCCACTGGAACCCTAACGCTTCTGCAAGATTTTGCACGATCTTTCTGGTGAAGTGGGTTCCCCTGTCACTGTTGATTCCCATAGGTATCCCATATCTTGGTACTATTTCTTTAAATAGAATTTTTACTACTGTTCGGGCATCGTCTTTCCTAGTGGCGTACGCTTCTACCCACCTTGTGAACATATCTACTATGACTAATAGATACTTAAGACCTGATACTGGAGGCATGTGGACAAAGTCAATTTGCAAATTTTCAAAGGGCATACTTGGTTGGGGAAGATAATCATATCCAGCAGGTGTTTTACCTCTGTTATTTTGTTGACAAATTTGGCATGTCCTAGCAACTTTCTCAATTACTACTGTTATTCCTGGTGCATACCACTGTGCATTAATAGCATGTATCATCCCTCCTTTGCCCATGTGAGCCTGACCGTGTGCTAGGCGAGACAGGGGCAAAAATAGAGATCTAGGGCAAACAGTTCGCCCATCAGGGTGATACCAAATGTCATTTTTTAGAAAACAACCCTGGTTTTCCCAAGTTCTTCCTTCCTGCATGGTAACTTGTTGTTGGGCTGTTTTGAGTTGTTGGATGTCAAGTACCTGTGGAGGGGAAACCGAGACTGCTTGAAGGCAGTCTGCCTGTGCCGAAGCGGCCTGTTTGGCTGCCTCGTCAGCCCTCCTATTTCCTACTGATACTTCATCCTCACCGGTTGTGTGAGCTGCACATTTGATAACGGCTACCTTAATTGGCAACTGAATGGCGTCTAATAGATTAAGCACCAGTGGTGAGTGCTTAATATGCTTTCCACCAGAGATGATAAAGCCTCTGTTTTTCCACAGTTGTCCAAAATCATGGACCACACCGAATGCATATCTAGAATCAGTATAGATATTAGCAGTATGATCTTTAGCTATTATACAAGCCCTAGTGAGGACAAACAATTCAGCAGCCTGTGCCGAGGTTCCGGGAGGCAGGGCGAATGCTTCAACAGTTTCGTGGGGATTTACAATAGCATAGCCTGACAAAAACAAATCATCCGACGGCCTATGTGATGATCCATCCATATAGAGAATAAGATCAGGATTGTCCATGGGCTCTGTGAGCAAATTTGGTCTTGGTAAGGTGGCAACTTCCACCGTTAACAGACAACCATGCTGGTCTGGATCCTCTACTTCTTTAGTAGGAAGAAAGGTGGCTGGGTTTACTACCGGTGTACGTCGAAAGGTATAGTTAGGGTGTGACAGCAGTAATACTTCATAACCTGTTCTTCGAGACGCTGTAAAGTGTTGTGTGGCAGCTGAATTCAAAAGTAATAACACAGCATGGGCTGTAATGACAGTACATGGATGATCCAAAACAATAGGTACCGACTTCTCCACTATGACCGCAGTAGCAGCTACAGCACGTAGACACGCTGGCATTCCCCTTACTACTGGAGGCAGCAAAACCGAATAATAAGCAACTGGTCTATTTCCCCCACCATGTTCTTGGGTTAGTACTGCGGTTGCGAATCCTTCTTTCTCATTCACATACATCTGAAAAGGTTTACCATAATTTGGAAGTCCCAACGCCGGAGCATTAGTAATGGCTTTCTTTAACTGTTTAAATGCCTCCTCTCTCTCTGGGGTCCACTCCACCTTGGGTGGGGCATCTTTTAGGGCGGCTGATCTTAAGACCGCATCCCATTCTCGATAATCGGGGATCCATTGTCTACAGTACGCAACCATCCCTAAAAATGACAAGATATCTTTCTTTGTCTTTGGTATGGTGGCCCTTTGAATTGTCTGAATTCTTTCTGGTCCTAGCTGCCTTTGCCCTTGAGATATGTGAAAACCCAGGTACTGGACTTGAGTCTGACAAAATTGTAACTTTTGTAACGACACTCGGTGCCCTCTTTCACATAGGTGCTGCAACAGTTTCGAGGAATCTTGCATGCACCTGTATCATAGAAACATAGAAACATAGAAAATAGGTGCAGGAGTAGGCCATTCGGCCCTTCTAGCCTGCACCGCCATTCAATGAGTTCATGGCTGAACATTCAACTTCAGTACCCCATTCCTGCTTTCTCGCCATACCCCTTGATTCCCCCTAGTAGTAAGGACCTCATCTAACTCCTTTTTGAATATATTTAGTGAATTGGCCTCAAAACTTTCTGTGGTAGAGAATTCCACAGGTTCACCACTCTCTGGGTGAAGAAGTTCCTCCGCATCTCGGTCCTAAATGGCTTACCCCTTATCCTTAGACTGTGACCTCTGGTTCTGGACTGCCCCAACATTGGGAACATTCTTCCTGCATCTAACCTGTCTAACCCCGTCAGAATTTTAAATGTTTCGATGAGGTCCCCTCTCATTCTTCTGAACTCCAGTGAATACAAGCCCAGTTGATCCAGTCTTTCTTGATAGGTCAGTCCCGCCATTCCGGGAATCAGTCTGGTGAACCTTCGCTGCACTCCCTCAATAGCAAGAATGTCCTTCCTCAGGTTAGGAGACCAAAACTGTACACAATACTCCAGGTGTGGCCTCACCAATGCCCTGTACAACTGTAGCAACACCTCCCTGCCCCTGTACTCAAATCCCCTCGCTATGAAGGCCAACATGCCATTTGCTTTCTTAACCGCCTGCTGCACCTGCAGGCCAACCTTCAATGACTGATGTACCACGACACCCAGGTCTCTTTGCACCTCCCCTTTTCCTAATCTGTCACCATTCAGATAATAGTCTGTCTCTCTGTTTTTACCACCAAAGTGGATAACCTCACATTTATCCACATTATACTTCATCTGCCATGCATTTTCCCACTCACCTAACCTATCCAAGTCACTCTGCAGCCTCACAGCATCCTCCTCGCAGCTCACACTGCCACCCAACTTAGTGTCATCCGCAAATTTGGAGATACTACATTTAATCACCTCATCTAAATCATTAATGTACAGTGTAACCAGCTGGGGCCCCAGCACAGAACCTTGCGGCACCCCACTAGTCACTGCCTGCCATTCTGAAAAGTAACCATTTACTCCTACTCTTTGCTTCCTGTCTGCCAACCAGTTCTCAATCCACGTCAGCACACTACCCCCAATCCCATGTGCTTTAACTTTGCACATTAATCTCTTGTGTGGGACCTTGTCGAAAGCCTTCTGAAAGTCCAAATACACCACATCAACTGGTTCTCCCTTGTCCACTCTACTGGAAACATCCTCAAAAAATTCCAGAAGATTTGTCAAGCATGATTTCCCTTTCACAAATCCATGCTGACTTGGACCTATCATGTCACCTCTTTCCAAATGCTCTGCTATGACATCCTTAATAATTGATTCCATCATTTTACCCACTACCGATGTCAGGCTGACTGGTCTATAATTTCCTGTTTTCTCTCTTCCTCCTTTTTTAAAAAGTGGGGTTACATTGGCTACCCTCCACTCCATAGGAACTGATCCAGAGTCTATGGAATGTTGGAAAATGACTGTCAATGCATCCGCTATTTCCAAGGCCATCTCCTTAAGTACTCTGGGATGCAGACCATCAGGCCCTGGGGATTTATCGGCCTTCAATCCCATCAATTTCCCCAACACAATTTCCCGACTAATAAGGATTTCCCTCAGTTCCTCCTTCTTACTAGACCCTCTGACCCCATTTATATCCGGAAGGTTGTTTGTGTCCTCCTTAGTGAATACCGGACCAAAGTACTTGTTCAATTGGTCTGCCATTTCTTTGTTCCCCGTTATGACTTCCCCTGATTCTGACTGCAGCGGACCTACATTTGTCTTTACTAACCTTTTTCTCTTTACATATCTATGGAAGCTTTGGCAGTCCATTTTAATGTTCCCTGCAAGCTTCCTCTCGTACTCTATTTTCCCTGCCCTAATCAAACCCTTTGTCCTCCTCTGCTGAGTTCTAAATTTCTCCCAGTCCCCGGGTTCGTTGCTATTTCTGGTCAATTTGTATGCCACTTCTTTATTATCCCTGATTTCCGTGATAGCCATGGTTGAGCCACCTTCCCTTTTTTTTTACGCCAGACAGTGCGGCGCTCCCTCGGTACTGCCCTTCCGACAGTGCGGCGCTCCCTCAGTACTGCCCCTCCGACAGTGTGGCACTCCCTCAGTATTGCCCCTCCGACAGTGCAGCGCTCCCTCAGTATTGCCCCTCCGACAGTGCAGTGCTCCCTCAGTATTGCCCCTCCAACAGTGTGGCACTCCCTCAGTATTGCCCCTCCGACAGTGCGGCACTCCCTCAGTACTGCCCCTCCGACAGTGCGGCGCTCCCTCAGTACTGCCCCTCCGACAGTGTGGTACTCCCTCAGTACTGCCCCTTCGACAGTGCGGCACTCCCTCAGTACTGCCCCTCCGACAGTGTGGCACTCCCTCAGTATTTCCCCTCCGACAGTATGGCACTCCCTCAGTACTGCCCCTCCGACAGTGTGGCACTCCCTCAGTACTGCCCCTTCGACAGTGCGGCACTCCCTCAGTACTGCCCCTCCGACAGTGTGGCACTCCCTCAGTATTTCCCCTCCGACAGTATGGCACTCCCTCAGTCCTACCCCTCCGACAGTGTGGCACTCCCTCAGTACTGCCCCTCCGACAGTGCGGCACTCCTTCAGTATTGCCCCTCCGACAGTATGGTGCTCCCTCAGTACTAACGTTGGGAATGTCGGCCTAGATTTCTGTGTTCAGTCTCTGGAGTGAGACTGGAACTCGCAACATTTGATTCAGAGCGGAGGGCGTGCAGCCCATTGAGCCAAGGCTGGAGGAGATTATTCTCACTGACTCACACTGAAAATGAGATAATTTATAAATATTTGGCACAATTCCCACCCAGATTCCTCACCCCAGCTGTGTGTTAAAATGCATTCATTCTCAAACGATTGCCTTTAAACAGCATCTCCGCAGTGGAAAAACTCCACCCAGAGGGTTTAAATCTGAATGGAAACTCGTGCAACACTGCATCAGTCCCAACTTTGACCGGGACCTGCAGCCTCTCTGGCCTGTGACACTCACCCACCCCCCCAGGACTCTCTCCCTGCTCCCAGCTTGGACTGCACCCTCACTATCCCAGCCACCCAGGTCCAAGTCCCTCAGCCTCATCTCACCGACTGCCACTGAGAAATAGTCCAGTCAATCCCCGGCCTCCCGGGTCTGCATCAGGAGCGAGAGCCATTAATTAAATATTAATAATCTTAAAGAGAGAGAGAGAGAGACAGACAGACAAAGGCAGAGAGAGAGAGAGACAGACAGACAAAGGCAGAGAGAGAGAGACAGACATAAGCACATACACTAATAGAGATACCGAGACACACACAGACTCTCACACACACAGGCACTCACGGGCAAAAGGAGACACATAGAGACAGTCAGAGACACAGATTCCCTCTCTCGCTTACACAGAGAGACATACACACATATACAGAGAGAGAGACACACACATATACAGAGAGAGACACACACACATATACAGAGAGAGAGAGACACACACACATATACAGAGATAGAGAGGGACACACACACATATACAGAGAGAGAGACACACACACACACATATAGAGAGAGACACACACATATACAGAGATAGAGAGAGACAAATATGCATATACATAAAGACACACACATATAGAGAGAGAGAGAGAAGCACACACATATACAGAGAGAGACATAAGAACATAAGAACATAAGAATTAGGAACAGGAGTAGGCCATCTAGCCCCTCGAGCCTGCTCCGCCATTCAATAAGATCATGGCTGATCTGGCCGTGGACTCAGCTCGACTTACCCGCCCGCTCCCCATAACCCTTAATTCCCTTACACACACACACACACATACATAGAGACAGAGACAGAGAGAGAGACACACACACACAGACACACACACATATAGAGAGAGACACACACACACAGAGACACACATATATACAGAGAGAGAACGACACACACACACTCAAACACACACACATAGAGAGAGAGAGAGACACACACACAGAGACACACACACATATACAAAGAGAGACACACACACACGCACAGAGACACACACACATACCCACACAGATGCCGAGACACACACACACCCACATAGATACAGAGACACATACACACACACACAGACAGAGAGACCCACACACCGATACAGATACCGATGCACATACACACGCAGACTCTTGCAAACACAGGCACTCATGGGCAAATGGAGAGACACATACATACAGACAGAGACACAGATTCTCTCTATTTCTCATACAGAGAGACATGCACAAATATACAGAGACAGAGAGAGAGAGACACACACACACATATACAGACAGACACACACACACCCACACAGATACAGAGACGCATACACACACACAGATAAACACACACACACAGATACAGAGACACATTCATACACACACAGACAGAGAGAGATAGACACACACATACCCCTACACAGATACACATACACACACACACACAGATAAACACACACACACAAAGATAGAGACACCCACACACACAGATAGAGACACCCACACAGAAAGAGACAGAGACATGTACAGAGACACACACAGATGAAGAGAGACACACACACACAGACACAGAGACGCATACACACACACAAACACACACAGAGATAGAGACACATACATACACACAGAGAGAGATAAACACACACACACACATACACACAGAGATACAGACACACACACACCCACACACAGATACAGAGATACCCACAGAGAGGCAGAGACACAAAAAGATACACACACACACTCATCATCATCATAGGCAGTCCCTCGGAGGCGAGGATGACTTGCTTCCAAGTGAGTTCTCAGGTGACTGATGGGACCAATGCGGGACCTACAGTCTCTGTCACTGGTGGGGCAGACGGTGGTTGAAGGTAAGGGTGGCCTGGTTTGCCGCATGCTCCTTCCTCTGTCTGCGCTTGTTTGCTGCATGCTCTCGGCGACGAGACTCGAGGTGCTCAGAGCCCTCCCGGATGCACTTCCTCCACTTAGGGCGGACTGGTCTTTGGCCAGGGTCTCCCAGGTGTCGGTGGGGATGTTGCACTTTATCAGGGAGGCTTTGAGGGTGTCCCTGTAACGTTTCCTCTGCCCACCTGGGGCTCGCATGCCGTGTCGAAGCTCCGAGTAGAGCGCTTGTTTTGGGAGTCTCGTGTCGGGCATGCGGATGATGTGGCCTGCCCAGCGGAGCTGGTCGAGTGTGGTCAATGCTTCGATGCTGGCCTGAGCGAGAACACTAACGTTGGTGCAGAGTCTGCGTTGGTAGTATTTCTCCAGTGTTTTGAGATGTCTGCTGGATATAGTCCATGTCTCTGAGCCATACAGGACGGCGGGTATTACTACAGCCCTGTACACCATGAGCTTGGTGCCAGATTTGAAGTCCTGGTCTTCCTCAAGCGACCGAAGGCTGAGGCAGACACACACAGACATAGGCAGAGAGTCACATACACACAGAGACACACACACACAGGGGCAGAGGGAGGACAGATATAGACAGTCAGACACACACACATTCTCTCTCTCTCTCACACACACACATCGACACCGCCACCCGCTGGTGAGCCCCCGCACTGCAGGTCCACAGGGAGTCCTCCACAAGCACCGCTACTGGCTGGTGGGCGCCGGCACTGCAGATCCACAGGGAGTCCTCCATAAGCACCGCCACCAGCTGTTGGGCGCCGGCACTGCAGGTCCACAGGGAGTCCTCCTCATACAACGCCACCGGCTGCTGGGCGCCCGCACTGCAGGTCCACAGGGAGTCCTCCACAAGCACCGCCACTGGCTGGTGGGCGCCGGCACTGCAGATCCACAGGGAGTCCTCCACAAGCACCGCCACCAACTGTTGGGCGCCGGCACTGCAGGTCCACAGTGAGTCCTCCACTAACACCGCCACCGGCTGATGGGCCCCCGCATTGCAGGTCCATTGGAGTCCTCCAGCGACACCGTCACCGGCTGCTGGACCCCAGCATTGCAGGTCCACAGGGAGTTCTCCACATACACCGCCACCGGCTGGTGGGCGTCCGCATTGCAGGTCCATGGAATCCTCCATAAACACCGCCACCGGCTGGTGGGCGCCGGCACTGCAGGTCCATGGCGTCCTCCACAAACACCGCCACCAGTTGGTGGGCCCCCGCATTGCAGGTCCATTGAAGTCCTCCAATGACACCGCCACCAGCTGTTGGGCGCCGGCACTGCAGGTCCACAGGGAGTCCTCCACATACACCGCCACCGGCTGCTGGGCGCCCGCACTGCAGGTCCACAGGGAGTCCTCCACAAGCACCGCCACTGGCTGGTGGGCGCCGGCACTGCAGATCCACAGTGAGTCCTCCACAAGCACCGCCACCAGCTGTTGGGCGCCGGCACTGCAGGTCCACAGTGAGTCCTCCACAAACACCGCCACCGGCTGGTGGGGCCCCGCATTGCAGGTCCATTGGAGTCCTCCAGCGACACCGTCACCGGCTGGTGGACCCCAGCATTGCAGGTCCACAGGGAGTTCTCCACATACACCGCCACCGGCTGGTGGGCGTCCGCATTGCAGGTCCATGGAGTCCTCCATAAACACCGCCACCGGCTGGTGGGCGCCGGCACTGCAGGTCCATGGCGTCCTCCACAAACACCGCCACCAGTTGGTGGGCCCCCGCATTGCAGGTCCATTGAAGTCCTCCAATGACACCGCCACCGTCTGGAGGACCTCAGCATTGCAGGTCCACAGGGAGTCCTCCGCACACACTGCCACCAGCTGTTGGGCGCCGGCACTGCAGGTCCACAGGGAGTCCTCCACAAGCACCGCCACCGGCTGGTGGGCGCCGGCACTTGCAGGTCCATGGAGTCCTCCACAAACACCGGCACCAGTTGGTGGGCCCCCGCACTGCGGGTCCATGGAGTCCTCCAGCGACACCGCCACCGGCTGGTGGGCCCCCGCACTGCAGGTCCATGGAGTCCTCCAGCGACACCGCCACCGGCTGGTGGGCCCATGCAATGCGCGGCCCTGGACTTCGTGGACCATTTCCCAGACCTCGGGAGCCTCTTATCAACAAGAGTAGACATAGAAACATAGAAAATAGGTGCAGGAGTCGGCTATTCGGCCCTTCGAGCCTGCACCGCCATTCAACGAATTCATGGCTGAACATTCCCTCAGTGCCCCATTCCTGCTTTCTCGCCATACCCCTTGATCCCCCTAGTAGTAAGGACTACATCTAACTCCTTTTTGAATATATTTAGTGAATTGGCCTCAACAACTTTCTGTGGTAGAGAATTCCACAGGTTCACCACTCTCTGGGTGAAGAAGTTTCTCCTCATCTCGGTCCTAAATGGCTTACCCCTTATCCTTAGACTGTGACCCTTGGTTCTGGACTTCCCCAACATCGGGAACATTCTTCCTGCATCTAACCTGTCCAATCCCGTCAGAATTTTATATGTTTCTATGAGAGCCCCTCTCATTCTTCTGAACTCCAGTGAATACAAGCCCAGTTGATCCAGTCTTTCTTCATATGTCAGTCCTGCCATCCCGGGAATCAGTCTGGTGAACCTTCGCTGCACTCCCTCAATAGCAAGAATGTCCTTCCTCAAGTTATGAGACCAAAACTGTACACAATACTCCAGGTGTGGCCTCACCAAGGCCCTGTACAACTGTAGTAACACCTCCCTGCCCCTGTACTCAAATCCTCTCACTATGAAGGCAAACATGCCATTTGCTTTCTTAACCGCCTGCTGTACCTGCATGCCAACCTTCAATGACTGATGTACCATGACACCCAGGTCTCGTTGCACCTCCCCTTTTCCTAATCTGTCACCATTCAGATAATAGTCTGTCTCTCTGTTTTTACCACCAAAGTGGATAACCTCACATTTATCCACATTATACTTCATCTGCCATGCATTTGCCCACTCACCTAACCTATCCAATTCACTCTGCAGCCTCATAGCATCCTCCTCGCAGCTCACACTTAGCGTCATCCGCAAATTTGGAGATACTACATTTAATCCCCTCGTCTAAATCATTAATGTACAGTGTAAACAGCTGGGGCCCCAGCACAGAACCTTGCGGTACCCCACTAGTCAATGCCTGCCATTCTGAAAAGTACCCATTTACTCCTACTCTTTGCTTCCTGTCTGACAACCAGTTCTCAATCCACAGACCCTGTTAGAGGTGGGATAGACATTGGTCAGGGGAAGGGGTTGGTAGGTTTGCTGTGCGCTCCTTCCGCTGCCTGCGCTTGGCCTCTTCATGCTCCTTCCGTCAAGACTCAAAGAGCTCAACACCCTCCCACCTCGGGCGGTCTGCGGCCAGCGTCTCCCAGGTGTCAGTGGTGATGTCGCACTTTACCAGGGAGGCTTTGAGAGCGTCACCGTAACATTTCCGCTGTCCTCCTTTGGCTCGTTTACCATGAAGGAGCTTCGTATAAAGCATTTGCTTCGGGAGTCTCGTATGTGGCATGCATACTATGTGGCCTGCCCAGCGAAGCTAATCGAGTGTGGTCAGTGCTTCAATGCTGGGGATGTTGCCTGGTCGAGGACACTGATGTTGGTGCGCCTGTCCTCCCAGGGGATTTACAGGATCTTGCGGAGATATCGTTGGTGATATATCTCCAGCGACTTGAGGTGCCTTCTGTACATCGCCCATGCCTCAGACCCATACAGGAGGGCGGGTATTACTACAGCCCTGTAGACCATGAGTTTGGTGGTAGATTTGAGGGCCTGGTCTTCAAACACACTTTTCCGCAGGCGGCCGAGGGCTGCACTGACGCACTGGAGGCGATGCAGAATCTCCGCATCAATGTCTGCCTTTGTTGATAAGAGGCTACCGAGGTATGGGAAATGGTCCACATTGTCAAGGGCCGCGCCGTGGATCTTGATGATTGGAGGGCAGTGCTGTGCAGCGATGACAGGCTGGTGAAGGACCTTTGTCTTACGGGTGTTAAGCGTAAGGCCCATGCTTTCATAAGACTCAGTGAATACATTGACTATATCCTGGAGTTCAGTCTCTGAATGTGCACAGATGCAGGCATCGCCCGCATACTGCAGATCAACGCCAGAGGTTGGAGTGATCTTGGACCTGGCCTGGAGGCAGCGTAGGTTAAACAGCTTCCCACTGCTTCTGTAGTTTAATTCCACTCCAGCGGGGAACTTGTGGATTGTGAGGTGGAGCATGGTGGCGAGGAAGATTGAGAAGAGGGTTGGAGCGATAACGCAGCCCTGTTTGACCCCGGTCCGGACGTGGATTGGGTCTGTAATGGATCCGCTGGTAAGGATCACGGCCTGCATGTCATCGTGGAGCAGGCGGAGGATGTTGACAAACTTTTGGGGGCATCCAAAACGGAGGAGGACGCTCCATAGACCGTCACGGTTGACAGTGTCAAAGGCCTTTGTAAGATCGAAGGCCATGTATATGGGCTGGCGCTGCTCCCTGCAATTTTCCTGCAACTGGTGCGCTGCAAAGATCATGTCTGTTGTGCCCCGTAGGGGATGAAATCCGCATTGTGATTCCGGGAGGAGCTCCTCGGCCACAGGGAGAAGACAATTGAGGAGAACTCTAGCGACAACTTTCCCAGTGGCTGAAAGCAGGGAGATTCCCCTGTAGTTACTGCAGTCGGACTTGTCCCCTTTTTAAAAATGGTCACAATCACCGCATCTCTCAGATCTCCCAGCATGCTCTCCTCTCTCCAGATGAGAGAGATGAGGTCATGTATCCGCGCCAACAGCGCCTCTCCGCCATACTTTAGCGCCTCAACAGGGATTCCATCAGCACCCGTAGCCTGGTTATTCTTAAGCTGTTTTATGGCTTTGCCTACCTCGTGCAACGTTGGAGTTTCACTGAGTTGGTGGCGGGTCACATGCTGCGGGATGGAATCGAGAACGCTCGAGTCAAAGGCAGAGTCTCGATTGAGGAGATCTTCAAAGTGCTCCTTCCATCGGGCCCTGACAGCCTCGGTGTCCTTGATGAGTGTTTCCCCGTTCTTGGCCAGGAGTGGGGTGGGGCCTTGGGAGTTTGAGCCATAGGTGGACTGTACCTGACATCGGTAGTGGGTAAGATGATGGAATCAATTATTAAGGATGTCATAGCAGCGCATTTGGAAAGAAGTGACACGATAGGTCCAAGTCAGCATGGATTTGTGAAAGGGAAATCATGCTTGACAAATCTTCTGGAATTTTTTGAGGATGTTTCCAGTTGAGTGGACAAGGACTTTCAGAAGGCTTTCGACAAGGTCCCACACAAGAGATTAATGTGCAAAGTTAAAGCACATGGGATTGGGGGTAGTGTGCTGACATGGATTGAGAACTGGTTGTCAGATAGGAAGCAAAGAGTAGGAGTAAATGGGGACTTTTCAGAATGGCAGGAGGTGACTAGTGGGGTACCGCAAGGTTCTGTGCTGGGGCCCCAGCTGTTTACATTGTACATTAATGATTTAGACGAGGGGATTAAATGTAGTATCTCCAAATTTGCGGATGACACTAAGTTAGGTGGCAGTGTGAGCTGCGAGGAGGATGCTATGAGGCTGCAGAGCGACTTGGACAGGTTAGGTGAGTGGGCAAATGCATGGCAGATGAAGTATAATGTGGATAAATGTGAGGTTATCCACTTTGGTGGTAAAAACAGAGAGACGGACTATTATCTGAATGGTGACAGATTAGGAAAAGGGGAGGTGCAACGAGACCTGGGTGTCATGGTACATCAGCCATTGAAGGTTAGCATGCAGGTACAGCAGGCGGTTAAGAAAGCAAATGGCATGTTGGCCTTCATAGTGAGAGGATTTGAGTACAGGGGCAGGGAGGTGTTGCTACAGTTGTACAGGGCCTTGGTGAGGCCACACCTGGAGTATTGTGTACAATTTTGGTCTCCTAACCTGAGGAAGGACATTCTTGCTATTGAGGGAGTGCAGCGAAGGTTCACCAGACTGATTCCCGGGATGGCGGGACTGACCTATCAAGAAAGACTGGATCAACTGGGCTTGTATTCACTGGAGTTCAGAAGAATGAGAGGGGATCTCATAGAAACGTTTAAAATTCTGATGGGTTTAGACAGGTTAGATGTAGGAAGAATGTTCCCAATGTTGGGGAAATCCAGAACCAGGGGTCAGAGTCTAAAGATAAGGGGTAAGCCATTTAGGACTGAGATGAGGAGAAACTTCTTCACCCAGAGAGGGGTGAACCTGTGGAATTCTCTACCACAGAGAGTTGTTGAGGCCAATTCACTAAATATATTCAAAAAGGAGTTAGATGTCGTCCTTACTACTAGAGGGATCAAGGGGTATGGCGAGAAAGCAGGAATGGGGTACTGAAGTTGCATGTTCAGCCATGAACTCATTGAATGGCGGTGCAGGCTAGAAGGGCCGACTGGCCTACTCCTGCACCTATTTTCTATGTTTCTATGTTTCTATGTTGACTGCAGCGAAGAATCCTCGCATATCGTGGCTGTCGACCAGTTGCTGTATCTCCTGTGCTTTCTCCATCCACCACCTGTCCCGGGTTTCTTGTTGGACCTGAGCCTTGAGACGTCTGTACCGTTGCTTTGTGGTTCCTGAGTTGGGCTGTTGCTTGAGGCTCAGAAATGCTTTGCGCTTGCAATCTATTAGTTCTTCAATCTCCTGATCATTTTCATCAAACCAGTCCTGATGTTTTCTGATTGAGTGACCAAGTGTCTCTTCACAGGCACTGGTTATAGAGGCCTGGAGGGCAGACCAAGTGCTGTGGGGATTCAGCATCTCAGGGTCATCAATGCACGCCAGATAGGCTGTGAGGCGCTGGCTGTATAGGGCTCCCTTACCTGGGTCTCTAAGTGACCCGGCACTTTTTTACGGAACTGCTTCTGCTGTCCCCTCTGCTTTGGGGCAATGTTAATGTTGATGATGGATCGGATTAGGTGGTGGTCCGTCCAGCAGTCGTCAGCTCCTGTCATGGTGCGGGTGATGCGCACATCCTTGCGATCCCTGGCTCGGACGATGACATAGTCAAGTAGGTACCAGTGTTTGGAGCGAGGGTGTGGAAGAAAACAATCTCTGTAGTATGGTAAAGGGAAGGGTTAAAATCACTTCTTGCTGATATTGTAGAAATAATGGAGCTAGATAAAACACCCAAACTTCTTTGTCTTAAGAAAACAAAAACTGATTATCTGTTCCCTGCATGAGTCTCCTAAAACTGATTATTGACACAGACAGGGAGAAACTATGCAAGAACAGATAATGTGTGCCTTCCGGGATGACCTTTGTATTCTCGGAGTAATATGATTAATGTTAATGTGTGGAATTTGAAGATAAAACTCCTCTTTTTACTGTATAAATATAGCGCGGGTTTTCCTGTAAAAGTCAGAGTTCTGCCTTAGTGTGGACTAAGCGAGCTCTCCGAGATATCTCGTTAGAAATAAACTTTCTCTCGAAGCACGGCTCTGAAAGTCTCCGCTGAGTTAATTTAAGCTAAAATTTCTTCGACAGATTCTGGCGTAGTCAGGCAGGATCTCTAAAAACGAGATCCAAAAGAACCAAACTTAACTTTGAAAAGAGAAAAGAGGAATTTTAAGGACCTTCCTAGCTGAAAGGGGGAAGGTACCAAGGCCGTCCTAGCTAAAAGAGGGACGAGCCACCAAGATCCCTTGAAGGGTGAGGCATTTAAGGTAGCTACCACAAAGAAGCTAAAATAACAAGAAAGCAATAAGGAGACCCCGAGCTGAGCGGAAAAGAGAACACCGGTGAGCGCTTTGTAAAATATTACTGTTTATTTTGTAGGAGTGTCCTTAATTCTCATTTGAGAAAAATCGCGAGACATCGCACCCGGAAGAATGGGAAACAGCTCTAGTCGAGTAGGGCGCTCGCGCCCAGCTCCTAGAAAAGGAAAGAAAGACGACCCCTTGACCAAAGGAATGAAATTACATTCTAAAACCGAAAAGAGAATCCGTAAGGTAGTAAAGCAACGAGAGAAGGTAGGAGATCCAATTGTGCCGCCCGGCTCGCCGGCGGACACTGTAATTAAAGAAACAGGAGATGACCGATTCGCGGTAACGTTAGTAGCGATTTGTACGGTTGGTCTGATGGGGATTGGCCATATGGAGGAAGTTTTAAACTATCTTTAATTGAGGAATGGAGAAAAACAACCAAGGAAGGAGGGGGAGACCCTACTTGGGACAAGAATTACATGGAAAATTGTTTTAATAAATGGATTGAGGTTGCTAAGAGACATCAGCCTCCGAAAAATAAAAATTCGGAGAATAAATCAGGAGGAAAAGAAAAGGGGGAAAATGAAAAACCTCCCTCTTATAGCCCTCCAAACCTTCCTATCCCCTCAGCACCCACCGTGGGACTTTATCCTCGTATAGAACCCCCAAAGCGAAATAGCTGGCAGGAAATTATAGAAATGGTTATTGCCCATAGAGATCAAGCCCGGAGAGAACTAGCTGTCCTCCCGGCCCCACCACCTAATGGAGGAGCCGATGGAGGAAACCCGGAGGTATTAGGAGCAGGGGCTGAAGCAGCAGAGGGAGGGGAAGTCAATCAGAGATCTGGGATGAGTTCTCGACTAAGGTCGCAAACAACCCCAGCCCAGGCAGAAGCCGACTCTACCCTCCTCCTCCAAAATCCCAGGGTAATGATAGGAACCACAGCGGTTTTAAAACCCTGGTCCCCGGGAGAGGCCAGAGATATGATCTCTGCCGCCCCAAACCCGGTAAAGAAACCTATAGCATTTCACAACTGGCTTGAGCAGACATGTACGATTTACAATCCGCTACCGGGGGATATTAAATTATTATTACAAGCAGCCTACGGATCCTCCTGGCAGGGAGTAAAAGATATGTTCTCTATCCCGCCAGGAGAAAGGGGGGATTGGAGAGTTGATGATACCTTGCTGGACAACGGCAATGAGTCATTAACTCACTGGCTGCAACATAGGGGAAGAAATGCAATTCTGCAGGGAGCTAAAAAACATGGGGACATTGGGGAAGTCACCCGCTGTCTGCAGAAAGCGGAAGAATCAATGATAGATTTCGCAGGCAGGTGGAAAAATAGCTGGGACGAGCATGCAGGAATACCCTTGGATCAAAACAAACTTTTAGCAGTGCAGACCTTGTTGAATTGCATGTTACCACAGCATGCCAGAACGTACAAGATCAAGGTCTTGGACTGGCAAGGAAAAAACTGGAAGGAAACAATTACAGTACTGGCAAACATGGACAGGTAGGGACTATTTACCGACAAAGATAACAAAGCCAAAACAGCAGGACAATACTATCAGCAGAAAGGAAGAGGACAAGCACAGAATAGAGGAGGGTTTGGGGGAAGGAGGGGAGGAGTAAGAGGACAGTAGTCCCAGCGAGATCGCTCGCAAGGTGAGTGTAGAAATTGCGGAAGGAAGGGGCACTGGACTCGAGATTGTAGGTGCCCACCTAAACAGTTTGGAGGGTTACAAAGGAATTTCCCCGAACCTACACCTCCACTGGCCCCTCAATTTTCCTTTTCTAACCCCAACCCGCACCAATCAGCATAGGGATGCCCCGGAGGTGTAGTGATACAGGCGGCAACCCTCCGCTTATCTACAGACATAGAAGAGAATCCTTTGGCAGTAATAAAAGTGGGAAACACTTATGTAAAGTTTCTGGTGGATACCGGTGCTACTATGTCTTCTGTACCACCCTCTGTGGGATTACCTGTAAGCAACACTACCGTCTTGAGCATGGGGGTGGCCGGTATCCCCCTGAAATAATTTTTGTCCGAACCTACTAAATTGACAATTGAAGGACAACAAGTAGATAATGAGACTTTGATAGTCTCTAAAACAGCCCCTCTCCCTTTATTAGGAAGACAGATTTTGTGCAAACTAGGAGCCACAATATATTACACAAAGGAAGGGATGTTCATGGAGCTCCCTCCAAATAAAATCCATCAGTTCTTTGATGGGATTAAAAGGGAGGAGGGGGAAGATAACAAAGAAAAGGCTGCCCTCTATTGTTGGCAATTGAGTTGCAACTTCTATTCCCCCCTGATAGAGGATATTGTAAAAAACTTAAAAGCTAAATTTGACTCTAATGCGGACGAACTGATGTATATCATTTTAACAAGCTTCGAGGCAGTTCAGCTTCACTGCACAGCCTGGTACACTCGACAAAAAGCTGAAACTTACCAGTGCTTAATACAGCCCTTTCTAGATAAAGAAGAGATAATAGAAGCTACACCCCGCATTTATTTCGGACCAGAAGGATTAGGGGTAGCCATGGATTTGACACCCTTACAGCAGAAGCGGTTTAAAGAAGAGAACTCGACACCCCATCTGACATTGGCTGTAAAACCGCCGGCGAAACCCAAAGATATGGGTCCGATGATTGTAGAAATAGAAAATGAGAAGCAGCATCAAGGCTATAGACCTTGGGCAGTAATAGAATTACAGAATGTCCAGATAGAATTTATCACCCGTTCCAGGGGGATTCTCCAGTGGAAAGGTAAAAGTTATGCCTCCACCTTTAAAAAACAGCAACCCCCTGGACAACCGAGCCCTAAGCTGCCAATGGCATTGAATCAAGTGTCTTCTGAACTTCGGGCAAAACATAAGAATCATGTTGGGAAGGTACATTCTGCAGCACCCCACCGGGTACGACTGATAAAGAACGCCGTGTTACCAAGCATTAAGCAGTACAGACTGCCTCCAGAGGCAGAAGATGGGATCGAGCCAGTCATTTCTGCATTGTTGGAACAAGGAGTTCTAGAAAAGACACAGAGCCCGTGTAACACTCCGATACTGCCCATACCAAAGGTTAATAGGCCGAATGAGTGGAGATTTGTGCAAGATCTAAGAGCTATTAATAAGATAGTAGTCCCTATCACCCCTGTGGTACCGGACACCAACATTGTGCTATCTGCCATCCCACCAACAGCAACTGTCTTTACTGTGATAGATCTGTGCTCAGCCTTTTTCTCCATCCCAGTAAATCAAGAGAGTCAGTATCTGTTTGCTTTCACCTACAAGAAACAGCAGTACACATGGACCCGGTTGCCCCAAGAGTACACCGAAAGCCCCGCAGTATATGCAGCAGCAGTAAAAAGAGACCTAGAAGACTGTTTATTATCAGACCAGTCTGTACTGTTACAATATGCGGATGATTTGCTTGTGGCTTCCAGCCACGGATACAGATGCATGCAAGATACCCTGAAATTATTACAACACCTATGTGAAAGAGGGCACCGAGTATCATTACAAAAGCTACAATTTTGCCAGACTCAAGTCCAGTACCTGGGTTTCCACATATCTCAAGGGCAGAGGCAGCTAGGACCAGAAAGAATTCAGACTATTCAGAGTATCCCCATACCAAAGACAAAAAAGGATATTTTGTCTTTTTTGGGGATGGTGGGGTACTGCAGACAGTGGATCCCTGATTATCGAGAATGGGATGCGGTCCTAAGATCAGCTGCCCTAAATGATGCCCCACCCAAGGTAGAGTGGACCCCAGAGAGGGAGGAGGCGTTTGAGCAGTTAAAGAAAGCTATCACTAACGCTCCGGCATTGGGACTTCCAAACTATTCTAAAGCCTTTCAGATGTATGTGAATGAGAAAGAAGGATTTGCAACGGCAGTATTAACCCAAGAACATGGTGGGGGAAATAGACCAGTGGCCTATTATTCGGTTTTACTTCCTCCAGTAGTGAGAGGAATGCCAGCATGTCTAGCCGCTACTGCGGTCATGGTGGAAAAGTCAGTACCTATTGTTTTGGACTATCCGTGTACTGTCGTTACAGCCCATGCAGTGCTATTACTATTGAACTCCGCCGCCACCCAGCATTTCACAGCATCTAGAAGAACAGGTTATGAAGTACTGCTGCTATCACACTCTAACTACACCTTTCAACGCGCGCCGATAGTAAACCCCGCCACTTTTGTTCCCACCAGAGAAATAGAGGATCCAGACCAGCACGACTGTCTGTTAACAGTGGAATTAGCCACCTTGCCGAGACCAGATTTGCTCACAGAGCCAATGGACAATCCTGATCTCATTCTCTATACGGATGGGTCATCGTACAGACCATCAGATAATTTGCTTTTGTCAGGCTATGCAATTGTAAGCCCCCATGAAACTGTTGAAACATTTGCCCTGCCTCCCGGAACCTCGGCTCAGGCTGCTGAATTATTTGCCCTCACCAGAGCTTGTATAATAGCAAAAGATCAAACTACCAATATCTATACTGATTCTAGATATGCATTCGGTGTGGTCCATGATTTTGGACAACTATGGAAAAACAGGCTTTATCACCTCTGGTGGAAAGCATATTAAGCACTCTCAATTGGTGCTTAATCTATTAGACGCCATTCAGTTGCCAAATAAGGTAGCCGTTATCAAATGTGCAGCACACACAATCGGTGAGGATGAAGTGTCAGTGGGAAATAGGAGGGCTGATGAAGCAGCCAAACAGGCCGCTTCGGCACAGACAGACTGCCTTCAAGCAGTCTCAGTCACCCTTCCACAGACACTTGACGTCCAACTACTTAAAACAGCCCAACAACAAGTTACTATGCAAGAAAGAAGGACTTGGGAAAACCAGGGTTGCTTTCTAAAAAATGACATTTGGTATCACCCTGATGGGCGAACTGTTTGCCCTAGATCTCTATTCTTGCCCCTGTCTCGCCTAGCACACGGTCAGGCTCACATGGGCAAAGGAGAGATGATACATGCTATTAATGCACAGTGGTATGCACCAGGAATAACAGTGGTAATTGAAAAAGTTGCTAGAACATGCCAAATTTGTCAACAAAATAACAGAGGTAAAACACCTGCTGAATATGATCATCTACCCCAGCCAAGTATGCCCTTTGAAAATTTGCAAATTGATTTTGTCCACATGCCTCCAGTATCAGGTTTTAAGTACCTATTAGTCATAGTAGACATGTTCACAAGGTGGGTAGAAGCGTACGCCACTAGGAGAGACGATGCCCGAACAGTAGTAAAGATTCTATTTAAAGAAATAGTACCAAGATATGGGATACCTATGGGAATCAACAGTGACAGGGGAACACACTTCACCGGAAAAATAGTGCAAAATCTTGCAGAAGCGTTAGGTTTCCAGTGGAAGTTACATATACCATATCAACCTCAGTCTTCAGGAATAGTAGAGAGAGTAAATGGGATAATAAAATCTACCCTTACCAAGGTATGTAAGGAGACAGGATTAAAATGGCCAGACGCCCTACCGTTGGTACTATATACATTAAGAAACCAGAAAAACCGAAACACTGGTTTGACACCGCATGAAGCCTTATTGGGAAGGCCAATGCCTACCGGAATAAAACCACCACTGGTAGCGGAAAAGGTAGCATTAATTTGGAATGATGAAAAATCACTAAAGTATGCTCAGTGGGTATCATGGACTCCAAGTGGTGGCCCATTGTAGTATTTCAGTAGGGTTCAGTAGAGTTCTGCCAATACCAGGTCTGTCGACCCACCTCATCCATCTCTACATCAAATAAAGGAAGATCAACCTTGAAACAGATAAACATGTTACTGTTGCATCCCAAGAGTTCTGGCACATAATCCCACATGGCTCACAGGACAGTACGATTTCCTACACCTGAACAGCTCAGAAGTGGGGATGTTTGCTGATGATTGCAGTGTTCAGTTCCATTCGCAATTCCTTAGAAAATGAAGCAGTCCGTGCCCGCATACAGCAAGACCTGGACAACATTCAGGCTTGGGCTGATAAGTTGCAAGTAACCTTCACACCACACCAGTACCAGGCAATGACCATCGCCAACAAGCGAGAGTCTAACCACCTCCCCTTGACATTCAACAACATTCCCATCGCCGAATCCCCCACCATCAACATCCTGGGGGTCTCCATTGACCAGAAACTTAACTGGACCAGCCACATAAATACTGTGGCTCCAAGAGCGGGTCAGAGGCTGGGTATTCTGTGGTGAGTGTCTCACCTCCTGACTCCCCAAAGTCTTTCCACCATCTACAAGGCACAAGTCAGGAGTGTGATGGAACACTCTCCACTTGCCTGGATGGTGCAGCTCCAACAACACTCGAGAAGCTCGACACCATCCAGGACAAAGCAGCCGCTTGATCCACACCCCATCCACCACCTCCAACATTCACTCCCTCCACCACCGGCGCACCGTGGCTGCAGTGTGCACCATCTACAAGATGCAAAGTTAAAGCACATGAGATTGGGGGTAGTGTGCTGACGTGGATTGAGAACTGGTTGTCAGACAGGAAGCAAAGAGTAGGAGTACATGGGGACTTTTCAGAATGGCAGGCAGTGACTAGTGGGGTACCGCAAGGTTCTGTGCTGGGGCCCCAGCTGTTTACACTGTACATTAATGATTTAGACGAGGGGATTAAATGCAGTATCTCCAAATTTGCGGATGACACTAAGTTGGGTGGCAGTGTGAGCTGCGAGGAGGATGCTATGAGGCTGCAGAGTGACTTGGATAGGTTAGGTGAGTGGGCAAATGCATGGCAGATGAAGTATAATGTGGATAAATGTGAGGTTATCCACTTTGGTGGTAAAAACAGAGAGACAGACTATTATCTGAATGGTGACAGATTAGGAAAAGGGAAGGTGCAACGAGACCTGGGTGTCATGGTACATCAGTCATTGAAGGTTAGCATGCAGGTACAGCAGGCGGTTAAGAAAGCAAATGGCATGTTGGCCTTCATAGCGAGGGGATTTGAATACAGGGGCAGGGAGGTGTTGCTACAGTTTTTACAGGGCCTTGGTGAGGCCACACCTGGAGTATTGTGTACAGTTTTGGTCTCCTAACTTGAGGAAGGACATTCTTGCTATTGAGGGAGTGCAGCGAAGATTCACCAGACTGATTCCCGGGATGGCGGGACTGACCTATCAAGAAAGACTGGATCAACTGGGCTTGTATTCACTGGAGTTCAGAAGAATGAGAGGGGACCTCATAGAAACGTTTAAAATTCTGACGGGTTTAGACAGGTTAGATGCAGGAAGAATGTTCCCAATGTTGGGGAAGTCCAGAACCAGGGGTCACAGTCTGAGGATAAGGGGTAAGCCATTTAGGACCGAGATGAGGAGAAACTTCTTCACCCAGAGAGTGGTGAACCTGTGGAATTCTCTACCACAGAAAGTAGTTGAGGCCAATTCACTAAATATATTCAAAAGGGAGTTAGATGAAGTCCTTACTACTCGGGGGATCAAGGGGTATGGCGAGAAAGCAGGAAGGGGGTACTGAAGTTTCATGTTCAGCCATGAACTCATTGAATGGCGGTGCAGGCTAGAAGGGCTGAATGGCCTGCTCCTGCACCTATTTTCTATGTTTCTATGTTTCTAGGCCATGTGTGAAATAGCAAGAAGTCTGCATGACCAGATAAAGCAGACACAGGTGCCCCTGTCAGAAGGAAATATGCACCCATTCAAGCCAGGAGACCAAGTGTTAGTGAAAACATTAAACAAAGAATCTTTTTCTCCTAGGTGGAAAGGACCGTATCAGATAATTCTCACGACGCGAACCGCATTGAAATTGGAAAAGCATCCAAACTGGGTGCATGCAACCCGTTGTAAATATTACTTCCCCAACGAATCACAGCCAAAAGAAGAGACATAGAACTAGGACGTACTACGGTTACCTACCCGAGAAGACGGCCATCTTCTCACCAAAGAACTGTACTGACCCCTCTTTTGTGACCCTTCGCAAGGGTACATTGAACCTAAAATAAGACACCCAGAGTTCAGGCCGAATGTCAGAACTTGCTTGTATGCCAATTTGGGCCTTTATTATTTGGATCACTGTTACCCTCGTGCTTGCGTGCTGTTATTTTAACGAATTAATACAGGAGTGTTATAGAAACAGAGAAAAAAGGGAAGATGATGCGGGACTCTTGGAAAAGCTGTAAGCGGACATTGGGCATTCTGATCATTTTAGCAGTAGGAAGAGTCAGACAGGAAGAAGGAAAAGAATGGAAGGGAGATATGGAGTGGGAAAGAAGTGATA
Source organism: Pristiophorus japonicus (assembly GCF_044704955.1). Classification (NCBI taxonomy): domain Eukaryota; kingdom Metazoa; phylum Chordata; class Chondrichthyes; family Pristiophoridae; genus Pristiophorus; species Pristiophorus japonicus. The sequence continues at coordinate 187,640,611 of NC_091990.1, read as the reverse complement.
GGTCAGAACGGCAAGATAACTTTGTGTGCCCAGAAGGAAAAAATTGTAAAATAGGGAACTTCACAGTAATGTGCAAAGCTTGTGGAGTGGGGATAGATCCACGAACAGGAGAAGTGAAAATAAACAGTGAGGAGGGATTCAACATAACCCTAAACTGGAAGGTACATATGACTTGCCTAACAAGCAAGGACCAAGATGAGGACCAAGAAACCAATGGCACATTCTGTGGACCAGAAGAAGATTGCTACTTTGAAATAGGAAACAGAGAATGGGTAAAATGTATGAACCTCACGAAAATACTAAATGGAGTAACTTATATTAAACAATGGACCCATAATAAAATTAAACATTCCCCCCGAGATCCGGGACATTTGAAACGAATATTGACCACCTGTATCCCAGTGGTAAGGTCCCCGGAGGTAGTTAATTTAACAATACAAATTAAATATCCCCCGAAGAAAGAGGATGGCTGCAATATAACAAGTGTTGAAGTCTCTCTGAAAAGGCCCCGGAGAAGGAGACGGGATGTGTTGGGGACTTTGTTAGGTGGAGTAGGAGCTGGGATGGGAGCATTGAACTCCATGGATATCGAGACCCTACAAAACAAAATCCAGGTCGTCGGAGGACTAGTGGGGAAAGGCATAAAAATAAGAAATGCCTGGGATGAAGGATTACAGCAATTGCAGGTATCAGGTTATATCACAGACGAAATGACCTGGGGGCAGAATGAAAAGATAGAGAAGGAAATAGAAAACCTAATGAAGGAACAAAAGGAAGTAAATAAGTACACCCATTGCATGTTCAGGGAGATGATCAGACAGTTACTGAGAGCCGAGCTAGAAAGGAAAGTACTATCCTTCCATGCTAACACATGGGAGAGATTACTGGAAATCAATCAGAAAGATAAACTTCTAAATTTAACCATTAAACCCCCAAGAAAAATATTCTGGTTGTGATTTAAAAGGATGTAACATCACTATGGAAATAGTAAATAAGACAAAAGGAGAAATATGGTGTCAGTTCCAAGTAATACCCCAGTTGTTCGGACGAAACTTCTGGTACCCAGAATTTAAAGGAGACTGGGTTGATGAAAAGAATCTAACACATCACGACAGGGGATGTGCTAGGTGGCCGTTCGCAATGGTGTGTCCCTATCAGACTGCCATACACGAACCATGCTCTCTACAGCACCCCACTGGAATATGTAGATGGGAACTAAAACCAACCAATGACACCGATATTTCTGAAGTAGGTCAGAATGAGGTCTGCCTGACGGGAAATAGACCTGTCTACCTGGACGGAATTCTGTATAAACCCCCCATTAGTACATGTGTGAGAGAACTTTACACCCTGTATGATCCAGAAGAAAGAAGAACTTATACTTTTGGGCAGTGGCAGAATGTAGTAAAATATCTGTCTGTGCACAAAATTGATCCTTTACCCCCTGTAATTAATTTGACCCGATTGCACAATTTGATAAAAAATGACAAACAAATAGAGGAGGCTCTGTCCAAAAGGGGCCGAGACATCCACCAGTTCAAAATACAAATGAGTTACAAGAAGGGACAACTAGTAAGAATCGCGAATGTAGTCACCTCCCTGACAGTACACCACTGGTGGGATGTGTTTTCCGGATGGTCCCCCAAAGCTTCAGCAGTACTGAAGCTTGCTATACACCCCATAGTAATCGTAGGTGTGGTTATGCTTATATTACAAATAATCATGTGTGGGATGTGGATAAAAGTAAAAAGGCTAATTAACCAGGTAATGGGCCTAGTATCCCAAGTAGAAGGGAAAAGTATGTTTGTGAAAGGAAGGTTAAGCCGCATAGAAGAAAAATTAGATGAATATGACGAAGAAGAATGCCTCAAGATGCGACCCTACCCCGAAGGATATGAACCCCCTTTTCAATAAAGAAAAAGAAACTGTGTTGATCGGTTATAAAGATCAACAAGGAGGGAGTTGTGGAAGAAAACAATCTCTGTAGTATGGTAAAGGGAAGGGTTAAAATCACTTCTTGCTGATATTGTAGAAATAATGGAGCTAGAGAAAACACCCAAACTTCTTTGTCTTAAGAAAACAAAAACTGATTACCTGTTCCCTGCATGAGTCTCCTAAAACTGATTATTGACACAGACAGGGAGAAACTATGCAAGAACAGATAATGTGTGCCTTCCGGGATGACCTTTGTATTCTCGGAGTAATATGATTAATGTTAATGTGTGGAATTTGAAGATAAAACTCCTGTTTTTACTGTATAAATATAGCGCGGGTTTTCCTGTAAAAGTCAGAGTTCTGCCTTAGTGTGGACTAAGCGGGCTCTCCGAGATATCTCGTTAGAAATAAACTTTCTCTCGAAGCACGGCTCTGAAAGTCTCCGCTGAGTTAATTTAAACTAAAATTTCTTCGACAGAGGGCATTGCCACGATGCCTTGTATTTGTCCCTCTGGCAGAACAGCGTGTTGGTAATGAGGAGTTCATGTTCTAGATTTTGTCAGGAGTAGGGTACCACTGGAATTGGCTTTCCCTACCCCCCTCTGCCAATCATGCCTCCCCAGAGGGCTGTGTCTTTGCCAACCCTGGCATTTAAATCACCCAGGAGGATCAATTTGTCGCCCGTGGGGACACAGGACAAGGATGTCTCGAGGTTAGAATAAAAACCCTCTTTAGCCTCATCCTTTGCATCGAGTGTGGGAGCGTACGCACTGATGACTGTGGCACATTGGTTCCGAGATAGGGTAATACGAAGAGTCATGAGGCGTTCGTTGACCCCACAGGGGGAGTCTTTAAGGCTCATTCTTGACGGTAAAGCTGACTCCATGAAGGCGGCGTTCTGCCTCTGGTTTCTCTTTCCAGAAGGAGGTACAACCTCCACCATGTTCCTTCAACTGGCCTTCCCCTGCACGTCGGGTCTCGCTTCGGGCGGCGATGTCGATGTCAAAACGTCTGAGTTCCCGGGCAACTATGGCGGTGCGGCGTTCCGGCCTGTTGCTGTTGGGATTGTCCATGAGGGTCCTGACGTTCCAGGTCCCGAACTGCCTATGATGATGATGACACAGGGAGACGCCAGGAGTGGTCGTGAGATATTTGTTGAATGGTGAGAGATTGGGAAATATTGGTGTTTGGAGGGGCCTGGATGTCCTTGTACACCAATCACAGAAAGTGAACATGCAGGTACAGCAAGCCATCATCATAGGCAGTCCCTCAGTATCGAGGAAGACTTGCTTCCACTCTTAAAATGGATCCTTAGGAGGCTGAATAGTGTGGGATTAAATATAAAAGGCAGAAAGACTTGCATTTATATAGTGCCTTTCACGACCATTGGACGTTTCAATGCGCTTTACAGCCAAGGAAGTACTTATTGAAGTGCAGTCACTATTGTAATGTGGGAAACACGTAGCCAATTTGTGCACAGCAAGCTCCCACAAACAGCAATGTGATAATGACCCAGATGATCTGTTTTTGTTATATTGCTACATATTGGCCCCAGGGCATCGGGGATAACTACTCTGCTCTTCTTCGAAATAGTGGATGTGGGATCTTTTACTTCCACCTGAGGGGGCAGACATTGGTTAAACATTTCATCTGAAAGACGGCACCTCCGACAGTGCGGCGCTCCCTCAGTACTTCCCCTCCGACAGTGCGGCACTCCCTCAGTACTGCTCCTCTGATAGTGCGGCGCTCCCTCAGTACCTCCCCTCTGACAGTGCGGCGCTCCCTCAGTACTGCCTCTCCGACAGTGCGGCGCTCCCTCAGTATTGAAGAGACCTGATTGAGGTGTATAAAATTATAAGGGGCCTGGGTAGAGTGGATAGGAAAGACCTGTTTCCCTTGGCGGAGGGTTCAACAACCAGGGGCACAGATTGAAAGAAATTGGGGAGAGGTTTAGAGGGGATTTGAGGGGAAATGTCTTCACCCAGAGGGTGGTGGGGGTCTGAGGCGGAACTCACTGCCTGAAAGGGTGGTAGAGGCAGAAACCCTCACCACATTTGGACGTGCGCTTGAAGTGTCGTAACCTGCAGGGCTACGGACCGAGAGCTGGAAAGTGGGATTAGGATGGGATAGCTCTTGGTCGGTCGGCGCGAGGCGGACACGATGGGCCGAAATGGCCCTCCTTTCAGGCTGTAAATTTCTCTATGATTCTATGACTGCATTGTATAACATATTTAGAAACGATAAAGATGGGAGAATGGGCAGGTGAAGTAGCTGTACTGATTAGGGACAATGTAATGACAGTCGGCAAAAGTGACACAGCTATCAGCAAGACAGAAATGTTGTTGTTGTAATTCTATGTATTTCCAGCAGAGGGTGCTGGTTGTCCACCAGTTCCAGTCGAGGATGTTGGCACACAAGAACACAAGAATTAGTAGCAGGAGTCGGCCATTTGGCCCCTCGAACCTGCTCCGCCATTCAATAAGACCATGGCTGATCTTCTACCTCAACTCCATTTCCCTGCCCGATCCCCATATCCTTCGATTCCCTCAGTGCCCAAATATCTATCGATCTCTGCCTTGAATTTACTCAAATCGCTGGATAAATACCACCAACGATGTCTCCGCAAGATCCTGCAAATCCCCTGGGAGGACAGACGCACCAAGGCTAACGTCCTCGACCAGGCCAGCATCCCCAGCATCGAAGCACTGACCACACTCGACCAGCTCCGCTGGGCAGGCCATATTGTCTGCACGCCCCAGACACGAGACTCCCAAAGCAAGCGCTCTACTCGGAACTCCGAAACACAAGCGAGCCCCAGATGGGTAGAGGAAACGTTACAGGGACACCCTCAAAGCCTCGCTGATAAAGTGCAACATCCCCACCGACACCTGGGAGTCCCTGGCCAAAGACCAGTCCACCCTAAGTGGAGGACGAGCATCCGGGAGGGCGCTGAGCACCTTGAGTCTCGTCCCCGAAAGCATGCAGAAACCAAGCGCAGGCAGCGGAAGGAGCGTGCGGCAAACCTGCCCCACTCTCCCCTTCCCTCATCAACTGTCTGTCCCACCTGTGACAGGGACTGTGGTTCCCGTATTGGACTGTTCAGTCACCTGAGAACTCACTTTTAGAGTGGAAGGAAGTCTTCCTCGATTTCAAGGGACTGCCTATGATGATGAATATACTCAACAACAACAACCTGTATTTATATAGCGACCTTAATGTAGTGAAACGTCCCAAGGTGCTTCACAGGAATGTTATAAAACAAGAAATTTGACACCGAGCCGCATAAGGAGAAATTAGCGCAGGTGACCAAAAGCTTGGTCAAAGAGATTGGTTTTAAGGAGCGTCTTGAAGGAGGAAAGAGATTAGAGCGGTTTAGGGAGGGAGTTCCTGAGCTTGGGGCCCAGCCAACAGAAGGCACGGACATCGATGGTGGAGCGATTATAATCAGGGATGCTCAAGGGCAGAATTAGAGGAGCGCAGAGATCTCGGGGGTGGGTTGTGGGCCTGGAGGGGTTTACAGAGATAGGGAGGGGTGTCGGGGCTGGAGGAGGTTAGGGAGATAGGGAGGGGTATAGGGCTGTGGAGGGGGTTACGAGATAGGGAGGGGTGTCAGGGCTGGAGGAGGTTACAGAGATAGGGAGGGGTGTCGGGGCTGGAGGGGGTTACAGAGATAGGGAGGGATGTAGGGGCTGGAGGGATTTACAGAGATAGGGAGGGGTGTCGGGGTTGGAGGAGGTTACAGAGATAGGGAGGGGTTTGGGGCTGGAGGAGGTTAGGGAGGCCTGGAGGAGCTGGAGGAGGTTACAGAGATAGAAACATAAAAACATAGAAATTTACAGCGCAGAAGGTGGCTCAACCGTGGTTAACAAGGGAAATTAAGGATAGTGTTAAATCCAAGGAAGAGGCATATAAATTGGCCAGAAAAAGCAGCAAACCTGAGGACTGGGAGAATTTTATAATACAGCAGAAGAGGACAAAAGGTTTAATTAGGAGGGGGAAAATAGAGTATGAGAGGAAGCTTGCTGGGAACATAAAAACTGACTGCAAAAGCTCCTGCAGCTATGTGAAGAAAAAAAGATTAGTGGAGACAAACGTCGGTCCCTTGCAGTAAGATTCAGGTGAATTTATAAAGGGGAACAAAGAAAAGGCGGACCAGTTAAACAAATACTTTGGTTCTGTCTTCACAAAGGAAGACACAAATAGCCTACCGGAAATACTCGGGGACCGAGGTTCTAGTGAGAAGGAGGAACTGAAGGAAATCCTTATTAGGTGGAAAATTGTGTTAGAGAAATTGATGGGATTGAAGGCCGATAAATTCCTGGGGCCTGATAGTCTGCATCTCAGAGTACTTGAGGAAGTAGCCCTAGAAATAGTGGATGCATTGGTGATCATTTTCTAACAGTCTATCGACTCTGATTCAGTTCCTGTGGACTGGAAGGTAGCTCATGTAACACCACTTTTTAAGAAAGGAGGGAGAGAGAAAACGGATAATTATAGACCGGTTAGCCTGACATTAGTAGTGGGGAAAATGTTGGAATCAATTGTTAAAGATGAAATAGCAGCGCATTTGGAAAGCAGTGACAGGATTGGTCCAAGTCAGCATGGATTTATGAAAGGGAAATCATGCGTGACAAATCTTCTTGAAATTTTTGAGGCTGTAACTGGTAGAGTGGACAAGGGAGAACCAGTGGATGTGGTGTATTTGGACTTTCAAAAGGCTTTTGACAAGGTCCCACACAAGAGATTGGTATGCAAAATTAAAGCACATGATATTGGAGGTAATGTACTGATGTGGATAGAGAACTGGTTGGCAGACAGGAAGCAGAGAGTCAGGATAAACGGATTATTTTCAGAATGGCAGGCAGTGACTAGTGGGGTGCCGCAGGGCTCAGTGCTGGGACCCCAGTTACTTACAATATACATTAATGATTTAGATGAAGGAATTGAGCGTAACATCTTTAAGTTTGCAGATGACAGTGAGCTGGGTGGCGGTGTGAACTGTGAGGACGATGCTAAGAGGCTGCAGGGTGACTTGGACAGGTTAGGTGAGTGGGCAAATGCATGGCAGATGCAGTATAATGTGGATAAATGTGAGGTTATCCACTTTGGTGACAAAAACAGAAAGGCAGAATATTAGAAACATAGAAACATAGATACTTGAGAAATGCACACCTTGACCACAGGGGGTGAACTTGTGGGAGACACTCTTCACCTGGTCATCCAGGTATATAAAGGGAGGTCCCACACAGGGTCATCACTTCTTGGTCCTGTGAACAAAGGTTCAGGTTACAGAGTGACCTCGTGTGGATTTGTGATATTGTGTAAGGACTTTACAGTGGCGACGAGAAACGGGAATCAATGACCCACGAGAATGGCAACCGGTAGCACAGAGGAACGGTACTGTGTTGGTGAGGACTGGGACGATTTCATTGAGAGGCTTCAGCAGAGCTTTGTCAGGAAGGACTGGCTGGGAGATGCAGCGGCCGACAAGCGAAGGGCTCATCTACTCACCAGCTGTGGATCTAAGACTGACGCGCTCATGAAAGACCTGCTAGCACCCGAGAAGCCGGCGGACAAAACCTTTGAAGAGCTCAGCAAGCTAATCAGTGAGCACCTCAAACCAGCGAGCAGCGTACTCATGGCCCGACACAGATTCTATACCCACCGACGTCGGGAAGGACAGAGCACACCGGACGTCATTGTGGACCTCCGGTTCTTGGTCAGTCTCTGTAAGTTCACAGACGCCTGCAGGGAGGAGATGCTAAGGGATTTCTTTATTGAGGGCATCGGTCATGCCGGGATTTTCAGAAAGTCAATCGAGACCAAGGACTTGACCTTGGAAGCGGTGGCGTTGCTGGCTCAGACTTTTATGGCGGGGGAGGAGGAAACCAAGATAATATACGCGCGCAACTCTGACTCCAACGCGGCGATGGATCAGGGGGTCAATATCATAAACACGACTCAGAGTCCAGCAGGCAGGCAAGGGCAGTTCGACACACCCCAGGCAGCAACAGACCCCAGAACAGGTTTTCAACACAGGCAATGGCAGGCTGAAAGGACATTTATGCGCCCCCCCCAGTAGACAATGCGTTCTGGGATGGGGCCATTGACACCCACTAACAGGGTGCTCAAGAGCAGTCAAAGGGACAATCAGCAAGGAATGCCTGGTAACAGCTCTTTTGTTCACAACAATGGGAATCTCAGTTCATGCTGGAGGTGTGGGGGCAGACATGTTGCCAGGAGTTGCAGGTTTCAACAGTTCGCCTGCAGAAATTATAACCTCATTGTAGCTAGAATGTGCAGGAAGCCTGTAACCAGGCTAATTTATGAGGTGGATGACCAGATGAGGGGTCTGCGAGGCAGGATGATGCTTGGGGCAAATCAATGGACGCTGAAGTTCAGCGGGTTCATGTAGCAAACATTCACAGCTCATATACCAAAACGCCACCTATGATGATGAAGGTCCTATTAAACGGAATCCCGGTACGCATGGAGCTGGACACGGGGGCCAGCCAGTCACTCATGAGCATTCAACAATTCGAAAAGCTATGGTCACTCAAAGCCAGCAGACCCAAACTAGAACGCATTGAGACTCAATTACAGACGTACACCAAAGAAATCATTCCAGTGCTAGGCAGTGCAATGTTGACTGTCACACACAATGGATCAGTGAGCCAGCTGCCGCTCTGGATTATCCCGGGCAATGGCCCCGCACTGTTGGGGAGGACCTGATTAGCTGAGATGAACTGGAAATGGGGGGATGTGCATGCAGTGTCATCTGTGGAGCGAAGTTCATGCTCATAGGTCCTACAGCAATTTGAGTCGCTATTACAACCTGGCGTCGGGACATTCAAAGGCACTAAAGTAGTGATATACATCACCCCGGACGCCAGACCAGTGCAGCACAAAGCCAGAGTTGTGCCGTATGTGATGTGGGAGAAAATTGAAAGCGAATTGGGCCATTTGCTGAGAGAGGGCATCACCTTGCCCTTTGAATTCAGCGACTGGGCGAGCCCTATTGTTCCCGTCCTAAAAGCGGATGGCTCGGTCAGGATCTATGGCGACTACAAGGCCACTATCAACCGGATGTCCCTACAAGACCAATACCTGCTTCCAAGAGCGGAGGATCTTTTTGCCACGCTGGCAGGCGGCAAGCTGTTCACCAAGTTGGATCTCACTTCAGCCTACATGATCCAAGAACTGGCCGACGAATCCAAGCTACTGACCACCATCACCACGCACAAGGGACTGTTTGTTTCCAACAGGTGCCCATTTGGCATTCGATCAGCGGCCGCGATCTTTCAAAGAAACATGGAAAGCCTGCTCAAATCCATTCCTGGAACGATCGTATTCCAGGACGATATCCTCATCACGGGTCGGGACACCGAGGAACACCTCCACAACCTGGAAGAGGTGCTACGCCGACTGGACCATGTAGGCCCTCAGTACCGCCCCTCCGACAGTGCGGCGTTCCCTCAGTACCGCCCCTCCGACAGTGCGGCGCTCCCTCAGTACCGTCCCTCCGACAGTGCGGCACTCCCTCAGTACCGCCCCTCCGACAGTGCGGCGCTCCCTTAGTACTGCCCCTCCGACTTTGCGGCGCTCCCTCAGTACCGCCCCTCCGACAGTGCGGCGCTCTCTCAGTACCGCCCCTCCGACAGTGCGGCGCTCCCTCAGTACCGCCCCTCCGACAGTGCGGCTCTCCCTCAGTACCGCCCCTCCGACAGTGCGACGCTCCCTCAGTACTGCCCCTCCGACAGTGCGGCGCTCCCTCAGTATTGCCCCTCCGATGGTGCGGCATTCCTCAATATTTCCCCTCCGACAGTGCGACGATCCCTCAGTATTGCCCCTCCGACAGTGCGGTGCTCCCTCAGTACTAACATTGGGAATGTCGGCCTAGATTTCTGTGTTCAAGTCTCTGGAGTGCGACTGGAACTCGCAACATTTGATTCCGAGGGGAGGGAGTGCAGCCCATTGAGCCAAGGCTGGAGGAGATTATTGTCACTGACTCACACTGAAAAAGAGATCATTTATAAATATGTAGACACAATTCCCACCCAGATTCCTCACCCCAGCCGTGTGTTAAAAATGAATTCATTCTCAAACAATTGCCTTTAAACAGCATCTCCGCAGTGGAAAAACTCCACCCAGAGGGTTTAAATCTCAATGAAAACTCGTGCAACACTGCATCAGTCCCAACGTTGACCGGGACCTGCAGCCTCTCTGACCTGAGACACTCATCCACCCCCGGACTCTCTCCCTGCTCCCAGCTTGGACTGCACCCTCACTATCCCAGCCACCCAGGTCCCAATCCCTCAGCCTCATCTCACTGACTGCCACTCAGAAATAATCTAGTCAATCCCCGGCTTCCCGGGTCTGCATCAGGAGCGAGAGCCATTCATTAAATATTAATAATCTTAAAGAGAGAGAGAGAGAGAGAGAGAGAGACAAAGGCAGAGAGAGAGAGAGACACAGACATAGGCACATACACTGATAGAGATACCGAGACACACACAGACTCTCGCACACACAGGCACTCACAGGCAAAAGGAGAGACACATACAGAGACAGTCAGAGACACAGATTCTGTCTCTCTCTTACACAGAGAGACACACACACATATACAGAGAGAGAGAGAGAGAGAGACGCACACACATATGCAGAGAGAGACACACACACAGATACAGAGACAGAGAGAGGAAACACACACATATACAGAGGGAGACACGCACACATATACAGAGAGACACACACATATACAGAGACAGAGCGAGAGAGAGAGAGACACACACACATATATACAGAGACAGAGCGAGAGAGAGAGAGACACACACAGACACACACACACAGACACACACACACACACACACACACATACCCACACACAGATACAGAGACGCATACACACACATAGATAAACACACACACAGAGATACAGAGGCACATACATACATACACAGACAGAGAGAGATAGACACACACACACACATCCACACAGATACACATACACACACACACAGAAATTGATGGGATTGAAGGCCGATAAATCCCCAGGGCCTGATGGACTGCATCCCAGAGTACTTAAGGAGGTGGCCTTGAAAATAGTGGATGCATTGACAGTCATTTTCCAACATTCCATAGACTCCGGATCAGTTCCTATGGAGTGGAGGGTAGCCAATGTAACCCCACTTTTTAAAAAAGGAGGGAGAGAGAAAACAGGGAATTATAGACCAGTCAGCCTGACATCGTTGTGGGTAAAATGATGGAATCAATTATTAAGGATGCCATAGCAGCGCATTTGGAAAGAGGTGACATGATAGGTCCAAGTCAGCATGGATTTGTGAAAGGGAAATCATGCTTGACAAATCTTCTGGAATTTTTTGAGGATGTTTCCAGTCGAGTGGACAAGGGAGAACCAGTTGATGTTGTGTATTTGGACTTTCAGAAGGCTTTCGACAAGGTCCCACACAAGAGATTAACGTGCAAAGTTAAAGCACATGGGATTGGGGGTAGTGTGCTGACGTGGATTGAGAACTGGTTGGCAGACAGGAAGCAAAGAGTAGGAGTAAATGGGTACTTTTCAGAATGGCAGGCAGTGACTAATGGGGTACCGCAAGGTTCTGTGCTGGGGTCCCAGCTGTTGGCTGGCAGTGTGAGCTGCGAGGAGGATGCTATAAGGCTGCAGAGTGACTTGGATAGGTTAGGTGAGTGGGCAAATGCATGGCAGATGAAGTATAATGTGGATAAATGTGAGGTTATCCACTTTGGTGGTAAAAACAGAGAGACAGGCTATTATCTGAATGGTGACAGATTAGGAAAAGGCGAGGTGCAACGAGACCTGGGTGTCATGGTGCATCAGTCATTGAAGGTTGGCATGCAGGTACAGCAGGCAGTTAAGAAAGCAAATGGCATGTTGGCCTTCATAGCAAGGGGGTTTGAGTACAGGGGCAGGGAGGTGTTGCTACAATTGTACAGGGCCTTGGTGAGGCCACACCTGGAGTATTGTGTACAGTTTTGGTCTCCTAACTTGAAGAAGGACATTCTTGCTATTGACGGAGTGCAGCGAAGGTTCACCAGACTGATTCCCGGGATGGCGGGACTGACATATCAAGAAAGACTGGATCAACTGGGCTTGTATTCACTGGAGTTCAGAAGAATGAGAGGGGATCTCGTAGAAACGTTTAAAATTCTGACGGGTTTAGACAGGTTAGATGCAGGAAGAATGTTCCCAATGTTGGGGAAGTCCAGGACCATGGGTCACAGTCTAAGGATAAGAGGTAAGCCATTTAGGACCGAGATGAGGAGAAACTTCTTCACCCAGAGAGTGGTGAACCTGTGGAATTCGCTACCACAGAAAGTTGGTGAGGCCAATTCACTAAATATATTCAAAAATTGGTTAGATGTAGTCCTTACTACTAGGGGGATCAAGGGGTATGGTGAGAAAGCAGGAATAGGGTACTGAAGTTGCATGTTCAGCCATGAAATCATTGAATGGTGGTGCAGACTTTAAGGGACGAATGGCCTACTCCTGCACCTATTTTCTATGTTTCTATGAGATAAACACACACACACACACACACACACACACAGATACAGAGACATACCTCCACACACACACAGAAAGAGACAGAGACACACACAGATGCAGAGAGACACACACACAGATACAGAGAGACACACACACACAGATAAACACACACACAGAGATAGAGATACATACATACACATACAGACAGAGAGAGATAAACACACACACACACATACACACAGAGATACAGAGACACCCACACAGAGAGGGACAGAGACACGTACAGAGACACACACAGATGTAGAGACACAAAAAGATACACACACACACATCATCATCATAGGCAGTCCCTCGGAGGCGAGGATGACTTGCTTCCACTCGAAAAGTGAGTTCTCAGGTGACTGATGGGACCAATGCGGGACCTCCAGTCTCTGTCACTGGTGGGGCAGATGTTGGTTGAAGGTAAGGGTAGCCTGGTTTGCCGCACGCTCCTTCCTCTGTCTGCACATGTTTTCTGCATGCTCTCGGCGACGAGACTCGAGGTGCTCAGCGCCCTCCCGGATGCACTTCCTCCACTTAGGGCGGACTGGTCTTTGGCCAGGGTCTCCCAGGTGTCGGTGGGGATGTTGCACTTTATCAGGGAGACTTTGAGGGTGTCCCTGTAACGTTTCCTCTGCCCACCTGGGGCTCGCATGCCGTGTCGAAGCTCCGAGTAGAGCGCTTGTTTTGGGAGTCTCGTGTCGGCATGCGGATGATGTGGCCTGCCCAGCGGAGCTGGTCGAGTGTGGTCAATGCTTCGATGCTGGGGATGTTGGCCTGAGCGAGAACACTATGGTTTGTGCGGAGTCTGCGTTGGTGGTATTTCTCCAGTGTTTTGAGATGTCTGCTGTATATAGTCCATGTCTCTGAGCTATACAGGATGGCGGGTATTACTACAGCCCTGCAGACCATGAGCTTGGTGCCAGATTTGAAGTCCTGGTCTTCCTCAAGCGACCGAAGGCTGAGGCAGACACACACAGACATAGGCAGAGAGTCACATACACACAGAGACACACACACACAGGGGCAGAGGGAGGACAGATATAGACAGTCAGACACAAACACATTCTCACTCTCTCACACACACACACAGATACAGACACACACCGACAGCGCCACCTGCTGGTGGGCCCCCGCATTGCAGGTACACAGGGAGTCCTCCACATACACTGCCACCAGCTGGTGGGCGCCTGCACTGCAGATCCATGGAGTACTCCACAAACACCGCCAGTGGCTGGTGGGCTCCCGCATTGCAGGTCGATGAAGTCCTCCACGTTCACTGCCACCTGCTGGTGGGCCCCCGTACTGCAGGTCCATGGAGTTCTCCACATACACCGCCACTGGCTGGTGGGCCCCCGCACTGCAGGACCACAGGGAGTCCTCCGCACACACCGCCATCCGCTGGTGGGCGCCCGCTCTGCAGGTCCATGGAGTCCTCCACAAACATCGCCACTGGCTGGTGAGCCCCCGCACCGCGCGACCCTGGACAACACGGACCATTTCGCATACCTCGGGAGCCTCTTATCAACAAGAGCAGACATTGACGGAGAAGTCCAACACCGCCTCCAGTGCAGCCTTCGGTCGCCTGAGGAAACATAGAAACATAGAAAATAGGTGCAGGAGTAGGCCATTCGGCCCTTCGAGCCTGCACCACCATTCAACATGATCATGGCTGATCATGCAACTTCAGTACCCCACTCCTGCTTTCTCTCCATACTCCTTGATCCCTTTAGCCGCAAGGGCTACATCTAACTCCCTTTTGAATATATCCAATGAACTGGCCTCAACAACTCTCTGCGGTAGAGAATTCCACAGGTTCACAACTCTCTGAGTGAAGAAGTTTCTCCTCGTCCTAAATGGCGTACCCCTTATCCTTGGACTGTGACCCCTGGTTCTGGACTTCCCCGTCATCGGGAACATTCTTCCTACATCTAAACTGTCCAATCCCGTCAGAATTTTATATGCTTCTATGAGAGCCTCTATGAAATGGCGCTCCTTGCATGCTATAAACTTCGCTATGATTATATGACTGCATTGTATAACATATTTAGAAACGATAAAGAGGGGGGTAAAGGGCAGGTGAAGTAGCTGTACTGATTAGGGACAACGTAATGGCAGTCGGAAAAAGTGACGCAGCTATCAGCAAGACAGAAATGTTGTTGTTGTAATTCTATGTAGTTCCAGCAGAGGGTGCTGGTTGTCCACCAGTTCCAGTCGAGGATGTTGGCATAATAACGAAAAGGCAAAGAGCACCCAGTCCAACCAGTCTGCCCCACACCTCTGCAACACCCCTTATACTAAAAATATCTGCCCCTCTGACAGTACAGCACTCCCTCAGTGCTGCCCCTCCGACAGTGCGGCCCTCCCTCAGTACTGGCCCTCCGACAGTGCGGCACTCCCTCAGTACCGCCCCTCCGACAGTGAGAGCCATCGCCCCTGGACACCTCCCCTGCCCCGCCATCGCCCATGACCCCTCACCTCTCCCACCCCCATCGCCCATTACCCTGCCACCGATGGGTATTTATATTTGAGGACAATAACGTTTCCTTAGCACAATATCTCTGTCTATTCCAGTCTGACACCAGCTCCCGGCCTGTTTCCCATCTCACTCAGCAACCCCACCTCGTGGCGGAGGGGAATTTCACGACCGTCGAGCTCACTGAGGTAAGTCTGATAATTATCCAATCTGCTCCTCGCCCCCTGCCCCCTTTATACTGGGCCTATTTGTCCTGCCCACCTTCATACTGTGGTTAATAGTCCACCCCTGCCCTGCCCCCGACCAGGACAGGGAAGACGGGCTGAATCCCACCCTGCGTTCCCCCGGGGCCCAACAGAGAATCAGAGAATCGTAGAAATTTACAGCATGAAAGGAGGGCCATTTCGGCCCATCATGTCCGCCTCACGCCGACCAAGAGCTAGCCCAGCCTAATCCCACTTTCCAGCTCTCGGTCCATAGCCCTGCAGGTTACGGCACTTCAAGCGCACGTCCAAATGTGGTGAGGGTTTCTGCCTCTATCACCCTTTCAGGCAGTGAGTTCCGCCCCAGACCCCCACCACCCTCTGGGTGAAGACATTACCCCTCAAATTCACTCTAAACCTCCTCCCAATTACTTTCAATCTATGCCCCTTGGTTGTTGACCCCTCTGCCGAAGGAAACAGGTCCTTCCCATCCACTCTATCCAGGCCCCTCATAATTTTATATACCTCAATCAGTTCTCTTCAATACTGAGGGAGTGCCGCACTGTCGGAGGGGCAGTACTGAGGGAGCGCCGCACTGTCGGAGGGGCAGTACTGAGGGAGCGCCGCACTGTCGAAGGGGCAGTACTGAGGGAGCGCCGCACTGTCGGAGGAGCAGTACTGAGGGAGCGCCGCACTGTCGGAGGGGCAGCGCTGAGGGAGCGCCGCACTGTCGGAGGGGCAGTACTGAGGGAGCGCCGCACTGTCGGAGGGGCAGTACTGAGGGAGTGCCACACTGTCGGAGGGGCAATACTGAGGGATCGCTGCACTGTCGGTGGGGCAGTACTGAGGGAGTGCCGCACTGTCGAAGGGGCAGTATTGAGGGAGCGCCGCACTGTCGAAGGGGCAGTACTGAGGGAGCGCCGCACCGCCATAGTTGCCCGGGAACTCAGACGTTTTGACATCGACATCGCCGCCCTAAGCGAGACCCGACGGGCAGGGGAAGGCCAGTTGAAGGAACATGGTGGAGGTTGCACCTACTTCTGGAACGGGAAACCAGAGGCAGAACGCTGCCTTCATAGAGTCAGCTTTACCGTCAAGAATGAGCCTCAAAGACTCCCCCTGTGGGGTCAACGAACGCCTCATGACTCTTCATATTACCCTATCGCGGAACCAATGTGCCACAGTCATCAGTGCGTATGCCCCCTCACTCGATGCAACGGATGAGGCTAAAGAGGGTTTTTATTCTAACCTCGAGACAGCCTTGTCCTGTGTCCCCACGGGCGACAAATTGATCCTCCTGGGTGATTTTAATGCCAGTGTTGGCAAAGACACAGCCCTCTGGGGAGGCGTGATTGGCAGAGTGGGGTAGGGAAAGCCAATTCCAGCGGTACCCTACTCCTGACAAAATCTAGAACATGAACTCCTCATTACCAACAAGCTGTTCTGCCAGAGGGACAAATAAAAGGCATCGTGGCAACACCCTCGCTCCAAACACTGGCACCTACTTGACTATGTCATCGTCCGAGCCAGGGATCGCAAGGGTGTGCGCATCACCCGCGCCATGACAGGAGCTGACGACTGCTGGACGGACCACCGCCTAATCCGATCCATCATCAACATTAACATTGCCCCAAAGCAGAGGGGACAGCAGAAGCAGCTCCGCAAAAAAGTGCAGGGGCACTTAAAGACCCAGCTAAGAGAGCCCTATACAGCCAGCGCCTCCCAGCCAATCTGGCGTGCCTTGATGACCCTGAGATGCTGAATCCCCACAGTGCTGGGTCTGCCCTCCAGACCTCTATAACCAGTGCCTGTGAACAGACACTTGGTCACTCAACCGGAAAACATCAGGACTGGTTTGATGAAAATGATCAGGAGATTGAAGAACTAATAGATCGCAAGCGCAAAGTATTTCTGAGCATCAAGCAACAGCCCAACTTGGGAACCGCAAAGCAACATTACAGATGTCTCAAAGCTGAGGTCCAACAAAAAACCCGGGACCTGAAGAACAGGTGGGATGGAGCACAGGTAATAGAACAACTGGTCGTCAGCCACGATATGCGAGGATGCTTCATCGCAGTCAAGGCCACCTACGGTCCAAACTCCCAAGGCCCCACCCCACTCCTGGCCAAGAACGGGGAAACACTCATGAAGGACACCGAGGCTGTCAGGACCCGATGGAAGGATCACTTTGAAGATCTCCTCAATCGAGACTCTGCCTTTGAGTTGAGTGTTCTCGATTCCATCCCGCAGCATGCCATCCGCCACCAACTCAGTGAAACTCCAATGTTGCACGAGGTTGGCAAAGCCATAAAACAGCTGAAGAATAACCAGGCTATGGGTGTGGATGGAATCCCTGCTGAGGCGCTAAAATATGGCGGAGAGGTGCTGTTGGTGCGGATACATGATCTCACCTCTCTCATCTGGAGGGAGGAGAGCATGCCGGGAGATCTGAGAGATGCAGTGATTGTGACCATTTTTAAAAAGGGGGACAAGTCCGACTGCAGCAACTACAGGGGAATCTCCCTGTTATCAGCCACTGGGAAAGTTGTCGCTCGAGTTCTCCTCAATCGTCTTCTCCCTGTGGCCGAGGAGCTCCTCCCGGAATCACAATGCGGATTTCGTCCACTACGGGGCACAACAGACATGATCTTTGCAGCGCGACAGTTGCAGGAAAAATGCAGGGAGCAGCGCCAGCCCTTATACATGCCCTTTTTCGATCTTACAAAGGCTTTTGACACTGTCAACCGTGACGGTCTATGGAGCGTCCTTCTCCATTTCGGATGCCCCCAAAAGTTTGTCAACATCCTTTGACTGCTTCAAGATGATATGCAGGCCGTGATCCTTACCAACGGATCCATTACAGACCCAATTCACGTCCGGACTGGGGTCAAACAGGGCTGTGTTATCGCTCAAACCCTCTTCTCAATCTTTCTCACCGCCATGCTCCATCTCACAATCCACAAGCACCCCGCTGGAGTGGAATTAAACTACAGAACAAGTGGGAAGCTGTTTAACTAATGCCGCCTCGAGGCCAGGTTCAATATCACTCCAACCTCTGGCATTAAGCTGCAGTATGTGGGCGATGCTTGCATCTGTGCACAGTGTTAGAAGACCAGGCCCTCAAATCTACCACCAAACTCATGGTCCACAGGGCTGCAGTAATACCCACCCTCCTGTATGGGTCTGAGGCATGGTCGATGTACAGAAGGCACCTCAAGTTGCTGGAGATATATCACCAACGATATCTCCGCAAGATCCTGCAGATCCCCTGGGAGGACAGGCGTACCAACATCAGTGTCCTCGACGAGGCCAACATCCCCAGTATTGAAGCACTGACCGCACTCGATCAGCTTCGCTGGGCAGGCCACATAGTACGCATGCCAGATACGAGACTCCCTAAGCAAATGCTTTATACGAAGCTCCTTCATGGTAAATGAGCCAAAGGAGGACAGCGGAAACATTATAAGGACACACTCAAAGCCTCCCTGGTAAAGGGCGACATCACCACTGACACCTGGGAGACGCTGGCCGCAGACCGCCCGAGGTGGAGAATGTCCATCCGGGAGGGCGTTGAGCTCTTTGAGTCTCGACGCAAGGAGCATGAAGAGGCCAGGCGCAGGCAGCGGAAGGAGCGCGCGGCAAACCTACCGACCCCTTCCCCTGACCAATGTCTGTCCCACCTGTAACAGGGTCTGTGGCTCTCGTATCGGACTGTTCAGCCATCAAAGAACTCACTTTTGGAGTGGAAGCAAGTCTTCCTCGATTCCAAAGGACTGCCTATGAGACCCTGTCACAGGTGGAACAGATAGTTGTTGAGGGAAGGGGTGGGTGGGACTGGTTTGCCGCACGCTCCTTCCGCTGCCTGCGCTTGCTTTCTGCACGCTCTGACGACGAGACTCGAGGTGCTCAGCGCCCTCCCGGGTGCACTTCCTCCACTTAGTGGCATTGAAAGTTGGCATGCAGGTACAGCAGGTGGTGAAGAAGGCAAATGGTATGTTGGCCTTCATAGCTAGGGGATTTGAGTAAAGGAGCAGGGAGGTCTTACTGCAGTTGTACAGGGCCTTAGTGAGGCCTCACCTGGAATATTATGCTCAGTTTCAGTCTCCTATTCTGAGGAAGGACATAGAAACATAGAAAATAGGTGCAGGAGTTGGCCATTCGGCCCTTCGAGATCTGCACCGCCATTCAATAAGTTCATGGCTGAACATGCAACTTCAGTATCCCATTCCTGCTTTCTCACCATACCCCTTGATCCCCCTAGTAGTAAGGACTACATCTAACTCCTTTTTGAATATATTTAGTGAATTGGCATCAACAACTTTCTGTGGTAGAGAATTCCACAGGTTCACCACTCTCTGGGTGAAGAAGTTTCTCCTCATCTTGGTCCCAAATGGCTTACCCCTTATCCTTAGACTGTGACCCCTGATTCTGGATTTCCCCAACATTGGGAACATTCTTCCTGCATCTAACTTGTCCAAACCCGTCAGAATTTGAAACGTTTCTATGAGATCCCCTCTCATTCTTCTAAACTCCAGTGAATACAAGCCCAGTTGATCCAGTCTTTCTTGATTTGTCAGTCCCGCCATCCCGGGAATCAGTCTGGTGAACCTTCGCTGCACTCCCTCAAAAGCAAGAATGTCCTTCCTCAAGTTAGGAGACCAAAACTGTGCACAATATTCCAGGTGTGGCCTCACCAAGGCCCTGTATAACTGTAGTAACACCTCCCTGCCCCTGTACTCAAATCCCCTCACTATGAAGGCCAACATGCCATTTGATTTATTAACCGCCTGCTGTTACCCCTTCCTGCTGTTAACCACTTAGCCTGTCTAAATCCCTTTGCAGATTTTTTGTGTCCTCACAATTTGCTTTCCCGCCCATATTTGTAACATCAGCAAACTTGGCTACGTTACACTCGGTCCCTTCATCCAAATCATTAATCTAGATTGTAAATAGTTGAGGACCCAGCACCGATCCCTGTGGCACCCCACTAGTCACTGTTTGCTGACTGGAAAATTACCCATTTATCTCGACTCTCTGTTTTCTGTTCCTTAGCCAATCCTCTATTGTTACTAATATATTACCCCCAACCCTGTGAAATTTTATCTTGTGCAGTAACCTTTTATGTGGCACCTTATCGAATGCCTTCTGGAAATCCAAATACACCACATCCACTGATTCCCCCTGTAAAGTCCTGTCCCCTCAGTACAGATTCACACGAGACATGTAGTGAAGTCAAGGTCACTCTGGACCTGCACCTTTATTTCACAGCTCTGGAATGCTGCACTTGCCTGAGACCTGTCCTTATATACCTGTCTCTTGCAAGTGCACCCCTGGTGGTAAGGTATGCTGGTGGTTACAGGTCATATCTTATTACAGTCATGTATAGCATGTTAGGATACAGTTATATATAATAATGTAAGATACATGACATCACCCTGCCCCAAGGTCTTATTGTCTTTATAGGTTCAGTCTCTCAGATGGTCTACGCTCTCACGTGGAGCGTCTGAGTTGTGGTTCAATTGTTTGCCTTGGTGTCTGTTTTTCTTTGGGTGTGGTTGCTGGTATGTCGCCTGGGCTGTCTGTTTCGATTGGTGTGATTGTTGTTGACTCGCCTGGGCTCTCTGTTGGGATTGCCTTTTCCTCAGGTTGTCCCCTCTGTCTGTCCACCAGGTGTGGTGCGAGTTCCACATTGTAGTCTGCCTCTGGTTCCGCAGTGTTGTTGGTAAATCTGCTTTTGACTTGGTCTACATGCCTCCGGCAGGTTTTGCCATTGTCCATTTGTACTACCAGTAGTCTCTTTCCTTCCTTGCCCGTTACAGTCCCTGCAAGCCATTTGGGACCCCTGCCATAGTTTAGTACAAACACTTTGTTCCCTATCTCATTCCATCTCCCCCTCGAATTTCTGTCATGGTACTCAATCAGCTTACGGCGCTTTGCCTCAACGATTTCGTGCATGTCTGGGAGGATTAATGAGAGCCTTGTTTTTAAAGTCCTTTTCATCAACAGTTGCGTGGGGGGGAATCCAGTCATTGAGTGCGGACGAGATCTGTATGCCAGCAGCAGTTGCGACAGGCGACCCTGCAGCGTGGGACCTTGGATTTTAAGCATGCCTTGTTTAATGATTTGCACTGCTCTCTCCGCCTGGCCGTTGGAGGCCGGCTTGAACGGTGCCGTCTTGACGTGATTTATGCCGTGGTCAATTATGAAAGCTTGGAATTCTGCGCTGGTGAAGCACGGACCATTGTCACTGACCAATATGTCAGGGATTCCGTGCGTTGCAAACATGGTTGCGAGGCTCTCCACAGTGGTGGAGGTTGTGCTCGAGTTTAAAATGGTGCATTCGATCCACGTTGAAAATTCATCTACAACTACGAGGAACATTTTGCCCATGAATGGGCCCGCATAGTCGACGTGCACCCGCGACCACGGTTTGGTAGGCCAGGGCCAGGGGCTCAGGGGAGCCTCCCTGGGGGCATTGCTGAGTTGGGCACAAATGGTGCACCTTCGGACGCAGAGCTCCAAGTCCGCGTCAATACCAGGCCACCAGATGTGGGATCTGGCTATGGCCTTCATGAGAATGATCCCCGGGTGCTCACGGTGGAGCTCCCGGACAAATGCCTCTCTGCCTCGCAGAGGCATGACTACTCGGCTGCCCCACATCAGGCAGTCTGCTTGTAGTGATAGCTCATGCATGTACCTGTGAAAGGGTTTTAATTCCTCAGGGCAGGCATCGCGAGCCTCTGCCCAGTCACCGGTTAGGACACATCTTTTTACTAAGAATAACATGGGGTCACAGGCCGTCCAGGCTCTGATTTGGCGAGCCGTCACAGGCGAACCTGTGGACTCAAAGGAATTGATTGCCATGACTATCTCACAGTCCTGTTCGTCAGACCCTTCCGTGGTCGCCAGGGGTAGCCTGCTGAGCGCGTCGGCACAGTTGTCTGTGCCTGGTCTGTGCCTTATGGTATAGTCGTACGACGCCAGCATGAGTCCCCACCATTGAATTCGCGGCGAGGCGTTGGCGTTTATTGCCTTGCTCTCGGATAGGAGGGACGTGAGGGGCTTGTGGTCGGTTTCTAATGCAAACTTGGCCCCGAAAAGGTATTGGTGCATCTTTTTGACACCGTACATGCACGCGAGCGCCTCCTTCTCTACCATTCCGTACCCGCGCACCACCCGCGAAAGTGACCTGGAGGCATAAGCTATGGGTTGTAATTTGCCCACACTATTGACATGTAGTAAAACGCACCCGACCTCATACACTGACACATCGCATGTGAGAACTAGCTTTTTACCTGGATCAAAGAAAGTCAAAACACAGAAGGTTGCGTGCCTTATCGAAGGCGCGTTCCTGGGCGTCCCCCCAAAACCAATCGCATCCCTTCCTGAGTAGCACGTGGAGAGGCTCCAGCAATGTGCTTAAGTTCTGCATAAAGTTCTCAAAGTAATTGAGTAGCCCAAGAAAGGCGCGCAGTTCTGAGACATTCCGGGGCCTGGGTGCCAGGCGAATTGCTTCTGTTTTGGACTCTGTTGGGCGGATTCCATTAGTGGCAATCCTTCTGCCCAAAAATTCAACCTTGGGTGCGAGAAACAGGCACTTGGATTTCTTGACTCGTAGGCCTACCCGATCCAACCGCTTTAGTACTTCCTCCAAATTACGGAGATGGGAGTCGGTGTCCCTGCCGTGATAAGTATGTCATCTTGAAATACAACCGTCCCCGGGATGAACTTGAGCAGACTCTCCATGTTGCGCTGGAATATGGCAGCTGCTGACCTGATGCCGAATGGGCATCGATTGTACATGAAAAGGCCTCGATGTGAGTTGGTGGTGGTGAGTAGCTTGGATTCTTCGGTCAATTCTTGCATCATATACGCAGATGTGAGGTCTAGTTATGAGAAAAGTTTACCTGCAGCCAATGTGGCAAATAAGTCCTCCGCTCTGGGCAGCGGATACTGGTCCTGTAGGGAGACTCTGTTTATGGTAGATTTGTAGTCCCCACAGATTTGTACGGATCCCTCAGGCTTCATGACTGGGACGATGGGACTTGCCCAGTCGCTAAATTCCACAAGTGATATAATGCCTTCCCGCAGAAGCCTATCTAGTTCGTGTTCAATCTTCTCCCTCATCACATAGGGTACAGCTCTGGACTTGTGATGGACCGGTCTAGCATCCTGTGTGATGTAGATTTTGACTTTGGCCCATTTGAAAGTGCCCACACCTGGCTGAAAGAGATGTTCAAATCGCTTTATAACTGTTGAGCAGGAGGTCCGTTCCTCTAATGACATGGCATGGACATCATCCCATTTCCAGTTTAGTTTTGCCAGCCAGCTTCTCCCCAGCAGTACTGGGGGATCTGCGGGGCCAATCCACAGGGGAAGTCGGTTCACTGTCCCTTTGTGTGTGACAGAGAGCATGGCGCTGCTGAGGACTGGTATGATTTCTTTGGTGTAGGTCCTTAGTTTGGTGTCGACCCTTGTGAGTTTTGGTCTGTCTCTTTTATGCGGCCATAGTTGTTCAAATTGTTGAGTGCCCATGAGAGATTGACTCGCTCCCGTATCCAGCTCCATGTTGACAGGTATCCCGTTGAGTAGGGCCCTCATCATTATAGGAGGCGTCCTGTTGTAGGAGCAGCGGCCATTGATCGTGTTGACCCGCTGTACATCGGTGTCCCGGGTACTGTCCCCACCGTCTTCTGGTCCGCTTTCCGACCCATCCGATTCGTATACCAGCCGAGCTGCCATTTTTTTGCACATGCGGGCCAAATGCCCTGTCTATTCACAGTTCCTGCAAACAGCCTGCTGAAATTGACATCCCCTTGATGAGTGCCCACCCCCACACCTCCAGCACAGACCTGTTCCATTGTTCAAAGTGTTCCCAAAGAATGAGCTGCGTCTGGCTGATCTCTCTTGAGCTTCTCTCAGTTTGTAGTTGATTGCTTGCATTGTGGATTGATGAGGTGTGAATGGCCGTTCCTGTGGCCCTTGATGGCTTCTGGCACTACTGCCTGTTGTCGAGAGCCTGTTCTCCTGGTTTTGTCTGTGTGTGGGGGTAGAAGCTTGTTTAGTGCTGTGAACTTCTTGTTCCGATATTTCGTTAGCTGTCGCACCTGCAATGTAAATCAACCTTGTTTCTTCTTCCCCTACCAAGAATGTCTGTGCAACCAGTGCTGCTGCCTCTAAGGTCAGGTTCTTGGTCTCTATGAGCTTTCGGAATATGCCTGCGTGGCCTATTCCTTCAATGAAAAAGTCTCTCAGCATTTCTCTCCTCAGTTCATCGGAGAACTCACATAAACTAGCCAACCTCCAAAGTTCCGCCACGAAGTCCACACAGCGTCTGTAGTTGTAGAACCTGTGTCTGACCATGTGTAGGCTGCTCGCTGACTTCAGGTGGTCTCTTACCAGTGTGCTCAATTCTTCAAATGACTTGCTTGCTGTTTTCTCGGGTGCCAACAGATCCTTCATTAAAGCGTATGTTTTCGAGCCACAGCTGGTCAAGAGATGGGCTCTTCTCTTGTCTGTCTTATCGTCACCTAACCAGTCTTTGGTTACAAAGCTTTGCTGGAGCCTTTCTATAAAGTCCTCCCAATTGTCTCCCGCAATGTACTTTTCATCTGATCCGTTGTTCGCCATTCTGTGGATTCTGTAATCTCATAACTCATCGCCACTGTAAAGTCCTGTCCCCTTAGTACAGATTCAGACGAGGCATGTAGTGAAGTCAAGGTCACTCTGGACCTGCACCTTTATTTCACAGCTCTGGAATGCTGCACTTGCCTGAGACCTGTCCTTATATACCTGTTTCTTGCAAGTGCACCCCTGGTGGTAAGATATGCTGGTGGTTACAGGTCATATCTTATTACAGTCAAGTATAGCATGTTAGGATACAGTTATATATAATAATGTAAGATACATGACAGGATCTTGCGGAGATATCGTTGGTGATATATCTCCAGCGACTTGAGGTGCCTTCTGTACATTGTCCATGCCTCAAACCCATACAGGAGGGCGGGTATTACTACAGCCCTGCAGACCATGAGTTTGGTGGTAGATTTGAGATCCTGGTCTTCAAACACTGTGCACAGATGCAAGCATCGCCCTCATACTGCAGCTCAATGCCAGAGATTGGAGTGATCTTGGACCTGGCCTGGAGGCGGCGTAGGTTAAACAGCTTCCCACTGGTTCTGTAGTTTAATTCCACTGCAGCGGGGAGCTTGTGGATTGTGAGGTGGAGCATGGCGGTGACGAAGATTGAGAAGAGGGTTCGAGCGATAACGCAGCCCTGTTTGACCCCAGTCCGGATGTGAATTGGGTCTGTAATGGATCCGTCGGTAAGGATCACGGCCTGCATGTCATCGTGAAGCAGGTGAAGGATGTTGACAAACTTTTGGGGGCATCTGAAATGGAGGAGGACGCTCCATAGACCGTCATGGTTGACAGCGTCAATGGGCTTTGTAAGATCAAAAAAGGCCATGTATAAGAGCTGGCGCTGCTCCCTGCATTTTTCCTGCAACTGGCCGCTGCAAAGATCATGTCTGTTGTGCCCCGTAGGGGACGAAATCCGCATTGTGATTCCGGGAGGAGCTCCTCGGCCACAGGGAGAAGCCGATTGAGGAGAACTCGAGCGACAACTTTCCCAGTGGCTGATAACAGGGAGATTCCCCTGTAGATGCTGCAGTCGGACTTGTCCCCCTTTTTAAAAATGGTCACAATCACCGCATCTCTCAGATCTCCCAGCATGCTCTCCTCTCTCCAGATGAGAGAGATGAGATCATGTATCCGTGCCAACAGCGCCTCTCCGCCATATTTTAGCGCCTCAGCAGGGATTCCATCAGTACCCGTAGCCTGGTTATCCTTAAGCTGTTTTATGGCTTTGCCTACCTCGTGCAACGTTGGAGTTTCACTGAGTTGGTGGCGGATGGCATGCTGCGGGATGGAATCGAGAACACTCAAGTCAAAGGCAGAGTCTCGATTGAGGAGATCTTCAAAGTGCTCCTTCCATCGGGCCCTCACAGCCTCGATGTCCTTGATGAGTGTTTCCCCGTTCTTGGCCAGAAGGGGCCTTGGGAGTTTGGACCATAGGTGGCCTTGACTGCAGCGAAGAATCCTCGCATATTATGGCTGTCAGCCAGTTGTTGTATCTCCTGTGCTTTCTCCATCCCACCTGTTCTTCAGGTCCCGGGTTTTTTGTTGGACCTTAACTTTGAGATGTCTGTAATGTTGCTTTGCGGTTCTCAAGTTGGGCTGTTGCTTGAGGCTCAGAAATGCTTTGCGCTAGCGATCTATTAGTTCTTCAATCTCCTGATCATTTTCATCAAACCAGTTCTGATGTTTTCTGGTTGAGTGACCAAGTGTCTCTTCACAGGCACTGGTTATAGAGGCCTGGAGGGCAGACCAAGCACTGTGGGGATTCAGCATCTCAGGGTCACCAAGGCACGCCAGTTTGGCTGTGAGGTGCTAGCTGTATACGACTCCCTTAGCTGGTTCTCTAAGTGTTACGGCACTTTTTTGCGGAACTGCTTCTGCTGTCCCCTCTGCTTTGGGGCAATGTTAATGTTGATGATGGATCGGATTAGGCGGTGGTCCGTCCAGCAGTCGTCAGCTCCTGTCATGGCGCGGGTGATGCGCACATCCTTGCGATCCCTGGCTCGGATGTGAGATATTTGTTGAATGGTGAGAGATTGGGAAATATTGGTGTTCGGAGGGACCTGGATGTCCTTGTACACCAATCACAGAAAGTGAACATGCAGGTACAGCAAGCCATCATCATAGGCAGTCACTCAATATCGAGGAAGACTTGCTTCCACTCTTAAAATGGGTCCTTCGGAGGCTGATTAGTGTGGGATAAATATAAAAGGCAGAAAGACTTGCATTTATATAGCACCTTTCATGACCATTGGACGTTTCAATGCACTTTACAGCCAAGGAGATACTTATTGAAGTGCAGTCACAGTTGTAATGTGGGAAACACGGTAGCCTATTTGCGCACAGCAAGCTCCCACAAACAGCAATGTGATAATGACCCAGATAATCTGTTTTTGTTATATTGATAAATATTAGCCGCAGGGCTCCAGGGATAACTACCCTGCTCTTCTTCGAAATAGTGGCCGTGGGATCTTTTACTTCCACCTGAGGGGGCAGACGGGGCCTTGGTTTAACATCTCATCTGAAAGACGGCACCTCCGATAGTGCAGCACTCCCTCAGTACCGCCCCTCCGACAGTGTGGCGCACCCTCAGTACTGCCCCTCTGACAGTGCGGCGCTCCCTCAGTACTGCCCCTCTGACAGTGCGGTGCTCCCTCAGTACTGCCCCTCCAACAATGCGGCGCTCCCTCAGTACTACCCCTCCGACAGTGCGGCGCTCCCTTAGTACTGCCCCTGCGACTGATACATCCTTACTATGCAGTATAAATGCACACGAGGCCCATGCTTGAGAGAAGGTCAGTCTGTGACCTGTCATTTATTCCTTAACACTCCAGTGATGAAGGTGGGTGGAGCTTCCCCTTTTATACCGGAAGTTCCAGGTTAGGAGTGTCTCCCACAAGTTCACCACCGAGTGGTTATTGTTCTCACAGTGTGCAAATTAGGTCAGATTAGACATGGGTTACAATGCTGGTTGAATACATGACATCACCTTCCCCCCAAAGTCTTATTGGGATCACAGGTTAAGTCTCTCTGGTGGATTATGCTCCCTTGTAGAGCGCCTGAGTTGGGGCTCCAGTTATTGGGCGCTGGCCTGAGTGTCTGCTGTTTGTGGTGCCTCAGGCCTGTCCGGACTGTCCACAGTGACTAGGCTCTCCTCCCTTTGGTCCCGGTGTTCGGTCACCTGTGGTGGAGTGAACTCTATGTCGTGTTCTTCCTCTGCTTCTTCTATGAGGATGCTGAACCTCCTTTTTGTTTGATCCACGTGATTGCGGCAGATTTGTCCATTGGTAAGTTTAACTACCAGAATCCTATTTCCCTCTTTGGCAATCACAGTGCCTGCGAGCCATTTGTGCACTGCAGCGTAGTTGAGGACAAAAACAGGGTCATTTACATCAATACATCGCGCCCTCGCATTCCTGTCATGGTAGTCACATTGTGACTGGCGCCTGCTCTCGACAATTTCTTTCATGGTGGGGTGTATAAGGGATAACCGGGTTTTGAGCGTCCTTTTCATTAGCAGCTCTGCAGGTAGAACCGCTGTGAGCGAGTGTGGTCAGGATCTGTAGGCCAACAGGAAGCGTGATAAGCGGCTTTGTAGGGAACCCCCTTGGATTCTGAGAATCACCTGTTTGATTATCTGCACTGCTCGTTCCGCCTGGCCGTTTGAGGCCGACTTGAACGGTGCCGTTCTGACATGGTTACTTCCAATGCCTGCCATGAAGTCCTGGAATTCAGTGCTTGTGAAGCACAGGCCATTGTCGCTGACCAAGATGTCTAGTAGACCGTGGGCGGCAAACATTGCCCGTAGACTTTCTACCATGGCAGAGGATGTGCTTGAATTTAAAATGTCACACTTGATCCATTTGGAGTAGGCATCTACTACAATCAAAAACATTTTTCCCATGAAAGGACCTGCGTAGTCCACATGGATGCGTGACCAAGGCTTAGCGGGCCATGGCAAGGGGCTAAGGGGGGCTTCCCTAGGTGCATTGCCCAGCTGGGCACACGTGTTGCACCTGCGAACACAAAGTTCCAGATTTGCGTCTATCCCTGGCCACCAAATGTGTGATCTGGCAATTGCCTTCATCATGACAATGCCTGGGTGCTCATTGTGGAGTTCTCTGATGAACAGCTCTCTGCCCATCTGGGGCATGACTACACGGTTTCCCCACAGTAGGCAATCGGCCTGAATCAAGAGTTCATCCCTGCGCCTGTGAAATCGTTTAAATTCCTCAGGGCATGCCCTGTAAGTGGCTGCCCAGTCCCCATTCAGGGCACATTTCTTGACTAGAGACAATAGCGGGTCTCTATTTGTCCAGACTTTAATCTGACGGGCTGTCATGGGTGAGCCTTCGCTTCCGAAAGCTTCAATACCCATGAACATCTCAGCAGCATGCTCGGTAGCCCCCTCAGTGGTGGCTAGTGGGAGCCTGCTGAGTGCATCGGCGCAGTTTTCGGTGCCCAGTCTGTGCCGAATTGTACAGTCA
This sequence comes from Pristiophorus japonicus, assembly GCF_044704955.1. Lineage (NCBI taxonomy): Eukaryota > Metazoa > Chordata > Chondrichthyes > Pristiophoridae > Pristiophorus > Pristiophorus japonicus. Next base: position 187,611,304 of record NC_091990.1, on the reverse strand, counting down.
TAGGCGGCTAATGTGAGTGCCCACCTCTGTATGCAGGCCGGTGCATTTGCATTTATAGCCTTGTTGTCGGCCAAAAGGGACGTTAGGGGTTTATGATCTGTCTCCAGCTCAAATTCCCTGCCAAACAGGTACTGGTGCATTTTCTTTTTCGCATATACACATGCGAGCGCCTCCTTTTCTACCATCCCGTAGCCCCTTTCTGCCTGGGACAGACTTCTGGAGACATAAGCTACCGGCTATAACTGACCCTTGGCATTGACATGCTGCAATACACACCCGACCCCATAGGACGATGCATCGCACGTTAAAACAAGTTTCTTACAGCGTCATATAGCATTAACAGAGTGTTGGAACATAACAAATTGCGTGCTCTATTAGAAGCCCTTTCCTGGCTGTTCGCGACCTTTGCATAGGAGCACGTGTAGCGGCTCTAACAGCGTGCTCAATTTGGGAAGAAAGTTACCAAAATAGTTCAGGAGCCCCAGGAACGAACGCAGCTCCGTCTTGTTACGGGGTCTGGGTGCTCTCTGGATCGCTTCCGTCTTGGACGTAGTAGGGCTGATCCCATCTGCTGCTACCCTCATCCCCAGGAATTCCACCTCTGGAGCTAGGAAGACGCACTTCACCTTTTTCAGTGGCAGCCCTACCTGGTCCAGTCTGTGTAGCACCTCCTCCAGGTTGTGGAGGTGTTCTTCAGTATCGTAACCCGTGATGAGGATGTCGTCCTGAAAAATCACCATCCCTGGAATCGACTTGAGGAGGCTTTCCATATCTCGTTGGAAGATCGCGGCGGCCGAGCGAATCCCGAACGGACATCTGTTGTACTCAAACAATCCCTTGTGTGTCATGATGGTGGTCAACTTCTTCGACTCACTCGCCAGCTCCTGGGTCATGTAAGCTGAGGTCAGCTCCAATTTTGAAAAAAGTTTGCCACCGGATAGCGTCGCAAAGAGGTCCTCCACTCTCGGTAGCGGGTACTGGTCTTGGAGTGACACCCGATTGATGGTGGCCTTGTAATCACCACATATCCTGACTTGACCCATCTGCCTTGAGCACCAGCACAATCGCGCTCGCCCAGTCACTGAATTCGACTGGTGAGATGATGCCTTCCCTCAGCAGGCGGTCCGATTCGCCTTCTATCTTTTCCCGCATCACATATGGCACTGCTCTGGCCTTGTGGTGTACAGGCCTGGCGTCCGGGTTTATGTGAATCACTACCTTGGCCTCCATGAAAGTGCCAATGCCGGGTTGAAATAATGAGTCAAATTTGTCCAGGATCTGTGAGCATGATGCTCGCTCCACAGAGGAAATTGCATTGACATCGCCCCACTTCCAGTTCATGACAGCAAGCCAACTCCTCCCCAGTAGTGCGGGACCGTCCCCCTGCACAATTCAGAGTGGCAACCTCTTCTCCGAACCTTTGTGGGTCACGACTACCGTGGCGCTGCCTAGCACCGGAATGATCTCCTTTGTGTATGTCCGTAGCTGTGTGTCAATCGGCGAGAATTTAGGCCTCCTGGCCTTGGATGCCCACAACCTTTTGAACTGTTTGATACCCATCAGGGACTGGCTGGCCCCCGTGTCTAGCTCCATTGATACTGGGATGCCATTGAGGAGCACTTTCATCATTATCGGTGGCGTCCTGGTGTATGAACTGTATACGTGCTCCACATGAACTCGCTGATCTTTAGCTTCCAGCGATTTCCCACAGCGATCATTTCTGCAATTTCTGCAGGTATTTTGCTCATCTCTGCAAACTCCGGCTGAGTGTGTGTCTCCACGCCTCCAACATGAGCTGTTGTTGAAAACAAAAAGTCCCTTGCCAGTTGATCGTCCCTGACTGCCTCTGTGACTGTCCTTGAGTGTGCCATTAACAGGTGTTGATGGCCCCATTACTGGCCGCATTGTCCCTTGCAATGGCGTGAATCGCCGTTCAGCTTGCCATTGTCTCTGTCGAACTCCCCTTCTGGATTCGACTACATGTTGGGGCATGTCCGACTGCCCTTGTCTGCCTGGAGAACTGTGTGCTGCTTTAACAATGTTGAATCTCTGTCCCAACCATTCCTTAACACAGTACCTATCGTCTGTTCTGCTTGTGGCCATGCTCGTGTGGTTTAAATCCCAGTTTCTTGTCGCCATTGATACATCCTTACTATACAGTATAAATGCACACGAGGCCCATGCTTGAGAGAAGGTCAGTCTGTGACCTGTCCTTTATTCCTTAGCACTCAAGTGATGGAAGTGGGTGGAGCTTCCCCTTTTATACCTGAAGGTCCAGGCTAGGAGTGTCTCCCACAAGTTCACCACCTAGTAGTCATTGTTCTCACAGTGTACAACTTAGGTCAGATTATGCATGGGTTACAATGCTGGTTGAATACATGACACAGTCAAACCCCGGCCTCCCGGGTCTGCATCAGGAGCGAAAGCCATTAACTAAATATTAATAATCTTGACGAGAGAGAGAGAGAGAGAGAGAGAGACAGACAGACAAAGGCAGAGAGAGAGAGAGACAGACATAGGCACACAACTGATAGAGATACCGAGACACACATAGACTCTCGCACACACAGGCACTCATGGGCAAAAGGAGAGACACATACAGAGACAGAGACACAGATTCTCTCTCTCTCTTACACAGAGAGAGACACACACACATATACAGAGACAGAGAGAGAGACACACACACATATACAGAGAGAGAGACACACACACACAGATATACAGAGACAGACACACACACATATACAGAGACAGAGTGAGACACAGATTCTCTCGCTCTCTTACACAGAGAGACACACACACATATACAGAGAGAGACACACACACACATATACAGAGACAGAGAGAGAGACACACACACATATACAGAGAGAGAGAGACACACACACACATATACAGAGAGAGACACACACACACACATATACAGAGACAGACACACACACATATACAGAGAGAGAGAGACACACACACACATATACAGAGACAGACACACACACATATACAGAGACAGAGAGAGGCACACACATATATATACAGAGAGAGAGAAAGACACACACACATATACAGAGAGAGACACACACACACATATATACAGAGACAGAGAGAAAGAGAGAGACAGACACACACAGACACACACACATATAGAGAGAGAGACACATACACACACACAGACACACACACATATAGAGTGAGAGAGACACACACACACAGACACACACATATAGGCCCCAAGTTTCGACATGATTTGCTCCTGATTTTTAGGAGCAACTGGTGTAGAACGGAGTATCTTAGAAATCGGAATTCTCGACATTTAGTTTGCTCCAGTTCAAAGTTTCGTCAGTGAAAACTTACTCCAAACTAACTTAGAATGGAGTAAGTGAAGATTTTTGTACGCTCGAAAAAACCTTGTCTACATTTTAGAAAATCAGTCGTAGGTTACAAATTAGGCGTAGGGAACGAGGTGGGGGGGGGGGAGTGGGGGAATGGAAGTCATTAAATTCTACAATCAATCCTTAGTTATACTTATACAAGTATTATACAAATAAATCCAACCTGAATAAAAATTTATAAGCAAAGAAAAAATTAAATAAACCATGTTCCTACCTGTGTGAAATAGCAGCAGCCTTCGAGCTGCTGTGCTTCAGGCAGGCCTTTCATGTTGGAGACAGGCAGGGGTGTGGCGTCAGTGTCTCGACGGCAGCGGCAGCAAGCTTGAAGCTGAGCTGCGGTGCTTGAGGCAGGCCTTCATTCTCTTGGTGGCTGGCCGCGAAGAAGCAACACCGGACGGACCCGAGGCCATTCGGCCATGAGATATCAGCGGCGTCAGTGGCTGGCCGGCAGCCGAAGTATCAACGCAGGACACACGCAGCTCTTTATGGTGCTTGAGGCCATTCGGCCACGCTTTAGGGGCGGCGTCAGTATCTCAACGGCAGCCGAAGATACAGCAGCAGCCTTCGAGCTGTGAGGGGGACTGAGGCCATTTGGACAGGGAGAGGCAGCCACATCGACAGTTTTATATTTAAATTTGCAGAATGGGTGCTGCATTGTCAACACCACGTATTATGCAATGGTTCGCCATCAATTCACTGCACAGGAGAGAATTGATTCGAGCTCACCGCACCAGGAACGTCGTAGCCCGTAGGTTGATGGGCAGGAGACCTTACCCACGTCGACAATATCGAACCAGGCGCTCATACCTGGACATGAGCGAGGCTGATTGTGTGAAAAGGCTGCGTTTTCGCAGAGAAGTTGTCACTGAGATCTGTGATATGGTGAGAGCAGATTTGCTGCCCAGATGCAGAAGGACAACTGCCTTGTCTGTTGAAGTGAAGGTAACAGCTGCACTTTCCTTCTATGCCTCGGGATCGTTTCAGGCTACAACTGGAGGTGTGTACGCCATCACTCAACGTGCAATACATGCCTGCATTTACCAGGTCATGGTTGCACTGTATGCGTGAAGGAATGACTTCATCAATTTCCCAATGACCGCACAAGCGATCCATGAGAGGGCTGTGGGTTTCTTCAGGATTGCCGGCTCCCCAAAGGTACAGGGCTGCATTGATTGTACCCACATAGCCTTGCGAGCACCTGTGGAGGAATCTGAGCAGTACCGAAATAGGAAAGGTTTCCACTCTATCAATGTGCAGCTCGTGTGTGACGACAAGCAGCGCATCATGTCAGTCGATGCGAGATACCTGGCAGCACCCACGATGCATTCATCCTGCGCGACAGCGTTCTATCTGACATGTTTGAGCAGCAGCCAGAAGGGCAGAGCTGGCTACTGGGAGACAAAGGGTACGGCCTGACCACCTGGCTCATGACGCCCCTACGCGTGACACGGACAGAAGCTGACCGTCAATACAACATGGCGCACATTGCGACGTGCAGCATCATTGAGAGGACCATTGGCATATTGAAACAGCGATGCCGATGCCTGGATCATTCCGGAGACCACTTGTAATACTCTCCTCAGATTGTCAGTCACTTCACTGTTGTGTGCTGCATGCTTCATAACTTAGCCATCATGAGGCAGCAGGAGCTGGTAGTGGAACCAGAAGACCTACGTGAGGGTCCAGTGCATGATGATAGTATTACGGAAGACCAGGATGAGGATGATAATGACAATCAGGAAAGCATGCAAGTGCTGATGCCGAAGCACGAGGTCGGAGGAGGACCGTCCATTGTGCCCCTTTAATGATTGCTTGAGACTTGCGCCAGCAGCTCATCCGTGAACGCTTCAACTACTGATGCCTGAGGGCTCTGCAACCACTTTTGCATATGGACATGTTTATTCTTTGCAGTTGTTCCTACGTTGTGTTGTGTTAATGGAACATGAAACAGTTTTAATGAAAAAATATTTTATTGAAAAGTTAACGTCACTGTAATAAAATATTTGTTGTATCAAACTATACTTTTTAATATGACTCTTGAAGATCACTTAAAAACTTTAAGATCACTTATAAACTTGTAAAGTTACAAAACACTTTCTGTGTGAAAAATTTTACACTCTAAGAACACTTACACTTCAAGATCACTTTTTAGATGCAAAATTAAATAATTTACAGAATGTGAGAGCATTTACACTATAAGATCACTTGAAAACCCTGAGATCACTTATATGTTGTAAAGTTACAAAACTTACAAAACATTTCATTGTGAAAAATCTTACACTCTGAAGAACACTTAAACTTCAGGATCATTTTTTAGGTGCAAAATTAAATAAGATACAAAAAAATGTGAGAGCATTTACAATATAAGATCACTTAAAAACCCTGAGATCACTTATAAGTTGTAAAGTTACAAAACTTACAAAACAATTTCAATTTGAAAAATGCTACTACAGTTACACCAAGAACAAGAACAAAAGCAGCAAAGAAAGGCTGCAACCATGTCTCATCCATATCTCAGTGAATGTTCACTTCCTCATGGGGGTGTCATTTGATTGGCTGGGCTGTATGCCCTTATTGCAGCAGCTACCTCAACCAGGCCCTCCCTGACGGCCAGTGCTGTCGATTGCACTCCCTCGGACATTCCCTCCCTAAGTTCCCGTGTCATTACTGCTATTTCTCCCGTCAGGACCGTCAACTCTTCACTCACTGCACTGACGCCACCGATGAGTGATCGGGTAAGCTCATTGGTCTCCATACCCAATGTCACAACCTGAGTCGCATCTGTTGCACGCTGCATTTCAGGAGAGCGTGTCTCCAATCTCCTTCTCCTCTGCCTGGGTCTGCCTCGTGGCACCGCTACACTGGGAGGCGCGGGCACGGACGGTGGGACGCTTGGTGTTCCAGACGGCTGAACTGGAGGAAGAGGCTTGGGCTGGAATGGTGGGATGCTCTGTGTTGCAGACGGCTGAACTGGAGGGAGATGTTCGGGCTGTAACGGTAGGACACTCGGTGTTCCAGACGACAGCACTCAAATGCGAGCCGTGGGCTGGGATGTTGGAAGAATGGATGTAAGCTGCTCCATGATATCAGCAGCAACACTGGGATCCGAACCGTCGGAATCAAAACCATAGTAGATGGAAGCAGAACCTATGCGAGAGGGAGGCGCAGGCTGGGACGGTAGTGCACTGACTGTAGAATGCTGCATTATACCAGCAGCACCACTGGGACCCGCAACATCGGAAGCGAAACCATGGAAGGTGGAACCAAGACCTATGCTAGGGGTTGAAACTCTGATGCCCCTTGATGGGGGCTCATAAACATTAAATTGGAAGCTCTCCCCTGCAGACGTTTCACTCATCACTGCCATCATCCAGTCTGGATTGTCCACAGCTGGTTGTACTGGTTCTTGTTCTGTACCCTCAGAATCCTCAGGGTTGGCAGCAGCAGCATCATCATCATCATCATCATCATCGTCATCGTCATCATCATCATCATCGTCATCGTCATCGTCATCATCATGTTCTGCAAAATACATCAGAACAGTCAAATGATTAACAGCAAGGGAGGGGGCCGGATGGGTGGCATGAGTACTCTCACACATAGCAGGTTAGGCAGCAGGTTGATTTAAAGGGCCACGATGCATTTTCAGGACTTACCCTCTTCCTCGCGTGTGGGCCCAGCTTGTGCTGTACTGATTGCTTTTCTCCATGTACGACTCATCAGAGCAGCTACCCTTTGTTCCAAGGGTGTCAGTGGATGCAGATTGGGCACGCCTCCTCCTGTCCGAGTTGCTTCCCTTTTGTTGTGGGCCAATTTCTTCTGCAAAGAGTAAAATATAACTTTTTACAGCGTGTGTCAGTCTGCAAGGTGGGACATACAGATAGCCAGGTTACAATTACGATTAAATTAAAAATGGGAAATATTACTTACACTAACTACTTGACCAAGGTCGTGCCATTTCTTTTTACACTGGCTTCCAGATCTCCTGGTGTGCACCACTGCGCAGTAATCTTCTGCAACTTGGCTCCAGCGTTTCTTCATTTCTTTTGGTGGCACTTTTATGCGACCTCTGTTGCTGGTATCGAGCTCCTGCCATCTCTGCTCAATTACGTTGACTAATATCTCCACTTCATCATGCAAGAAATTCTTTGTTCTTGGTGGACGTTGAATTGGCACTCTTACTTCTCCAAACACAAAGTCCTTAATTTGCATGCACCAATGCAGCACCGGTTCTGCAAGTTTAGCAGTGAAAAGCTGAACTCACTGATTTCAGCAGGTGATTTATTCAGCAGTGCTACTAACAGCACTCCCTCACACACAGAAATATTTAAAAAAATTAAATTACAAGCCTTTGCAGGGGTCCAAGAAACAAATCTTCACTTTTTCTGCAGTCCTTTTAAAAATGGGCGAGTGCCAATGTTTGTGTGAGACTGCGCATGCGCGCATGCTCCAAGGCGCGCGCGCAGGGTTGCCGGCACCACGAAGCCTAATTTAAATTGTACCCGCCCCCTGCTACTTAGAAAATCGGCACGAGTTTTAGGCTCCGTCCCCTGATGCGAAAAGCGCGCCGCGCCAAGCAGACATCGAGCTCAAAGGAGCTCGAGAATATCAGACTTTTTTTAAGCGCAGTTTTCAGCGCGAAAAACAGGCGCCCAGCTCGGAGGTGCGCCGTTTTCGCCGCGGGACGAAACTTGGGGCCTTACAGAGAGAGCGACACACACACACACAAACACACACACAGATACAGAGAGAGAGACACACACACACAGAGACACACACATTTACAGAGAGAGAGAGACGCTCACACACGCACAGAGACACACACACATATCCACACAGATATCGAGACATACACACACAGACTCTCACACACGTGCACTCATGGGCAAAGGGGGAGACACATACAGAGACAGTCAGAGACACAGATTCTCTCTCTCTCACACACAGAGAGACACACATACACCCACATAGATACAGAGACACATACACACACAGACAGAGATAGATACACACACACAGACAGAGAGACCCACACACACAGATACAGATACCGAGACACATACACACGCAGACTCTTGCAAACTCAGGCACTCACGGGCAAAGGGAGAGACACATACATACAGACAGAGACACAGATTCTCTTTCTTTCTCACACAGAGAGGCACACCCACACATATACAGAGGCACAGAGAGAGGGAGAGACACACACACACATATACAGAGAGAAACACACACACACCCACACAGATACAGAGACACATACATACACACACAGACAGAGAGAGATAGACACCCCCACACCCCCACACAGATACACATACACACACACACAGATAAACACACGCACACACACACACACAGATACAGAGACACCCCCCCCACACACACACACACACAGATACAGAGACACACCCCCACACACACACACACAGATACAGAGGCACACACACACACACACACCCACCCACACACACATAGATGCAGAGACACCCACACAGAGAGAGACAGAGACACGTACAGAGACACACACAGTGGCAGAGGCACAAAAAGATACACACACACACATCATCATCATAGTCAGTCCCTCGGAGGCGAGGATGACTTGCTTCCACTCTAAAAGTGAGTTCTCAGGTGACTGATGGGACCAATGCGGGACGTACAGTTTCTGTGACCAACGACATAGGTAAAAAAAGGGATGAGGTCCTACGAAACGAATTTAAGCAGCGAGGAGCTAAATTAAAAAGTAGGACCTCAAAAGTAGTAATCTCGGGATTGCTACCAGTGCCACGTGCTAGTCAGAGTAGGAATCGCAGGATAGCGCAGATGAATACGTGGCTTGAGCAGTGGTGCAGCAGGGAGGGATTCAAATTCCTGGGGCATTGGAACCGGTTCTGGGGGAGGTGGGACCAGTACAAACCGGACGGTCTGCACCTGGGCAGGACCGGAACCAATGTCCTAGGGGGAGTGTTTGCTCGTGCTGTTGGGGAGGAGTTAAACTAATATGGCAGAGGGATGGGAACCAATGCAGGGAGACAGAGGAAACAAAAAGGAGGCAAAAGCAAAAGACAGAAAAGAGTTGAGGAAAATTGGAGGGCAGAGAAACCCAAGGCAAAGAACAAAAAGGGCCATTGTACAGCAAAATTCTAAAAGGACAAAGGGTGTTAAAAAAACAAGCCTGAAGGCTTTGTGTCTTAATGCGAGGAGTATCCGCAATAAGGTGGATGAATTAACTGTGCAAACAGATGTTAACAAATATGATATGATTGGGATTACGGAGACGTGGCTCCAGGATGATCAGGGCTGGGAACTCAACATCCAGGGGTATTCAACATTCAGGAAGGATAGAATAAAAGGAAAAGGAGGTGGGGTAGCATTGCTGGTTAAGGAGGAAATTAAGGCAATAGTTAGGAAGGACATGAGCTTGGATGATGTGGAATCTATATGGGTAGAGCTGCAGAACACCAAAGGGCAAAAAACGTTAGTGGGAGTTATGTACAGACCTCCAAACAGTAGTAGTGATGTTGGGGAGGGCATCAAACAGGAAATTAAGGGTGCATGCAATAAAGGTGCAGCAGTTATAATGGGTGATTTTAATATGCATATAGATTGGGTTAACCAAATTGGAAGCAATACGGTGGAGGAGGATTTCCTGGAGTGCATAAGGGATGGTTTTTTTAGACCAATATGTCAAGGAACCAACTAGGGGGGAGGCCATCTTAGACTGGGTGTTGTGTAATGAGAGAGGATTAATTAGCAATCTCGTTGTGCGAGGCCCCTTGGGGAAGAGTGACCATAATATGGTGGAATTCTGCATTAGGATGGAGAATGAAACAGTTAATTCAGAGACCATGGTCCAGAACTTAAAGAAGGCTAACTTTGAAGGTATGAGGCGTGAATTGGCTAGGATAGATTGGCAAATGATACTTAAGGGGTTGACTGTGGATGGGCAATGGCAGACATTTAGAGACCGCATGGATGAACTACAACAATTGTACATTCCTGTCTGGCGTAAAAATAAAAAAGGGAAGGTGGCTCAACCGTGGCTATCAAGGGAAATCAGGGATAGTATTAAAGCCAAGGAAGTGGCATACAAATTGGCCAGAAATAGCAGCGAACCCGGGGACTGGGAGAAATTTAGAACTCAGCAGAGGAGGACAAAGGGTTTGATTAGGGCAGGGAAAATGGAGTACGAGAAGAAGCTTGCAGGGAACATTAAGACGGATTGCAAAAGTTTCTATAGATATGTAAAGAGAAAAAGGTTAGTAAAGACAAACGTAGGTCCCCTGCAGTCAGAATCAGGGGAAGTCATAACGGGGAACAAAGAAATGGCGGACCAATTGAACAAGTACTTTGGTTCGGTATTCACTAAGGAGGACACAAACAACCTTCCGGATATAAAAGGGGTCGGAGGGTCTAGTAAGGAGGAGGAACTGAGCAAAATCCTTATTAGTCAGGAAATTGTGTTGGGGAAATTGATGGGATTGAAGGCCGATAAATCCCCAGGACCTGATGGACTGCATCCCAGAGTACTTAAGGAGGTGGCCTTGGAAATAGTGGATGCATTGACAGCCATTTTCCAACATTCCATTGACTCTGGATCAGTTCCTATGGAGTGGAGGGTAGCCAATGTAACCCCACTTTTAAAAAAGGAGGGAGAGAGATAACAGGTAATTATAGACCGGTCAGCCTGACATCGGTAGTGGGTAAAATGATGGAATCAATTATTAAGGATGTCATAGCACTGCATTTGGAAAGAGGTGACATGATAAGTCCAAGTCAGCATGGATTTGTGAAAGGGAAATCATGCTTGACAAATCTTCTGGAATTTTTTGAGGATGTTTCCAGTAGAGTGGACAAGGGAGAACCAGTTGATGTGGTATATTTGGACTTTCAGAAGGCTTTCGACAAGGTCCCACATAAGAGATTAATGTGCAAAGTTAAAGCACATGTGATTGGGGGTAGTGTGCTGACATGGATTGAGAACTGGTTGTCAGACAGGAAGCAAAGAGTAGGAGTAAATGGGGACTTTTCAGAATGGCAGGCAGTGACTAGTGGGGTACTGCAAGGTTCTGTGCTGGGGCCCCAGCTGTTTACACTGTACATTAATGATTTAGATGAGGGGATTAAATGTAGTATCTCCAAATTTGCGGATGACACTAAGTTGGGTGGCAGTGTGAGCTGCGAGGAGGATGCTATGAGGTTGCAGAGTGACTTGGATAGGTTAGGTGAGTGGGCAAATGCATGGCAGATGAAGTATAATGTGGATAAATGTGAGGTTATCCACTTTGGTGGTAAAAACACAGATACAGACTATTATCTGAATGGTGACAGATCAGGAAAAGGAGAGGTGCAAAGAGACCTGGGTGTCATGGTACATCAGTCATTGAAGGTTGGCATGCAGGTACAGCAGGCGGTTAAGAAAGCAAATGGCATGTTGGCCTTCATAGCGAGGGGATTTGAGTACAGGGGCAGGGAGGTGTTGCTACAGTTGTATAGGGCCTTGGTGAGGCCACACCTGGAGTATTGCGTACAGTTTTGGTCTCCTAACCTGAGGAAGGACATTCTTGCTATTGAGCGAGTGCAGCGAAGGTTCACCAGACTGATTCCCGGGATGGCGGGACTGACCTATCAAGAAAGACTGGATCAACTGGGCTTGTATTCACTGGAGTTCAGAAGAATGAGAGGGGACCTCATAGAAACGTTTAAAATTCTGACGGTGTTAGACAGGTTAGATGCAGGAAGAATGTTCCCAATGTTGGGGAAGTCCAGAACCAGGGGACACAGTCTAAGGATAAGGGGTAAGCCATTTAGGACCGAGATGAGTAGGAACTTCTTCACCCAGAGAGTGGTGAACCTGTGGAATTCTCTACCACAGAAAGTTGTTGAGGCCAATTCACTAAATATATTCAAAAAGGAGTTGGATGAAATCCTTACTACTCGGGGGATCAAGGGGTATGGTGAGAAAGCAGGAATGGGGTACTGAAGTTGCATGTTCAGCCATGAACTCATTGAATGGCGGTGCAGGCTAGAAGGGCTGAATGGCCTACTCCTGCACCTATTTTCTATGTTTCTATGTTTCTATGTCACTGGTGGTGCAGATGGTGGTTGAAGGTAAGGGTGGGCTGGTTTGCCGCACGCTCTTTCCTCTGTCTGCGTTTGTTTTCTGCATGCTCTCGGCGACGAGACTCGAAGTGCTCAGTGCCCTCCCGGATGCACTTCCTCCACTTAGGGCGGACTGGTCTTTGGCCAGGGTCTCCCAGGTGTCGGTGGGGATGTTGCACTTTATCAGGGAGACTTTGAGGGTGTCCCTGTAACGTTTCCTCTGCCCACCTGGGGCTCGCATGCCGTGTCGAAGCTCCGAGTAGAGCGCTTGTTTTGGGAGTCTCGTGTCGGGCATGCGGATGATGTGGCCTGCCCAGCGGAGTTGGTCGAGTGTGGTCAATGCTTCGAGGCTGGGGATGTTGGCCTGAGCGAGAACACTAACGTTTGTGCGGAGTCTGCGTTGGTGGTATTTCTCCAGTGTTTTGAGATGTCTGCTGTATATAGTCCATGTCTCTGAGCCATACAGGAGGGCGGGTATTACTACAGCCCTGTAGACCATGAGCTTGGTGCCAGATTTGAAGTCCTGGTCTTCCTCAAGCGACCGAAGGCTGAGGCAGACACACACAGACAAAGGCAGAGAGTCACATACACACAGAGACACACACACACAAGGGCAGAGGGAGGACAGATATAGACAGTCAGACACACACACATTCTCTCTCTCACACACACACACACACACACACACACACACACAGATATAGACACAAACCGACACCGCCACCCGCTGGTGGGACTGTGACCCCTTGTTCTGGACTTCCCCATCATCGGGTACATTCTTTCTGCATCTAACCTGTCCAGTCCCGTCAGAATCTTGCAAGTTTCCATGAGATCCCCTCTCATCCTTTTAAACTCCAGTGTATAAAGGCCCAGTTGATCCAGTCTCTCCTCATATGTCAGTCACGCCATCCCGGGAATCAGTCTGGTGAACCTTCGCTGCACTCCCTCAACAGCAAGAACGTCCCACACAAGAGATTAATGTGCAAAGTTAAAGCACATGGGATTGCGGGTAGTGTGCTGACGTGGATTGAGAACTGGTTGGCAATCAGGAAGCAAAGAGTAGGAGTAAATGGGGACTTTTCAGAATGGCAGGCAGTGACTAGTGAGGTACCGCAAGGTTCTATGATGGGGCCCCAGCTGTTTACATTGCACATTAATGATTTAGATGAGGGGATTAAATGTAGTATCTCCAAATTTGTGGATGACACTAAGTTGGGTGGCAGTGTGAGCTGCGAGCAGGATGCTATGAGGCTGCAGAGTGACTTGGATAGGTTAGGTGAGTGTGCAAATGCATGGCAGATGAAGTATAATGTGAATAAATGTGAGGTTATCCACTTTGGTGGTAAAAACAGAGAGACAGATTATTATCAGAATGGTGACAGATTAGGAAAAGGGGAGGTGCAACGAGACCTGGGTGTCATGGTATACCAGTCATTGAAGGTTGGCCTGCAGGTACAGCAGGCGGTTAAGAAAGCAAATGGCATGTTGGCCTTCATAGTGAGGAGATTTGAGTACAGGGGCAGGGAGGTGTTATTACACTTGTACAGGGCCTTGGTGAGGCCACACCTGGAGTATTGTGTACAGTTTTGGTCTCCTAACTTGAGGAAGGACATTCTTGCTATTGAGGGAGTGCAGCGAAGGTTCACCAGACTGATTCCCAGGATGGCGGGACTGACATATCAAGAAAGACTCGATCAACTGGGCTTGTATTTACTGGAGTTCAGAAGAATGAGAGGGGATCTCATAGAAACATTTAAAATTCTGACGGGTTTAGACAGGTTAGATGCAGGAAGAATGTTGCCAATGTTGGGGAAGTCCAGAACCAGGGGTCACAATCTAAGGATAAGGGGTAAGCCATTTAGGACCGAGATGAGGAGAAACTTCTTCACCCAGAGAGTGGTGAACCTGTGGAATTCTCTACCACAGAAAGTTGTTGAGGCCAATTCACTAAATATATTGAAAAGGAGTTAGATGTAGTCCTTGCTACTAGGGGGATCAAGGTGTATGGCGCGAAAGCAGGAATGGGGTACTGAAGTTGCATGTTCAGCCATGAACTCATTGAATGGCGGTGCAGGCTCGAAGGGCCGAATGACCTTCTCCTGCACCTACTTTCTATGTTTCTATGTCCTTCCTCCAATTAGGAGACCAAAACTGAACATAATATTCCAGGTGAGGCCTCACTAAGGCCCTGTACAACTGCAGTAAGACCTCCCTGCTCCTATACTCAAATCCCCTAGCTATGAAGGCCAACATATCATTTGCCTTTTTCACCCACTGCTGTACCTGCATGCCAACTTTCAATGCCACTAAGTGGAGGAAGTGCATCCGGGAGGGCGCTGAGCACCTCGAGTCTCGTTGTCAGAGCGTGCAGAAAGCAAGCGCAGGCAGCGGAAGGAGCGTGCGGCAAACCAGTCCCACCCAACCCTTACCTCAACGACCATCTGTCCCACAGCGACTCATAGGCAGCGCGTCGGAATCGAGGAAGACTTGCTTCCACTTCCAAAGTGAGTTCTTTGATGGCTGAACAGTCCGATACGAGAGCCACAGACCCTGTTACAGGTGGGACAGACATTGGTCAGGGGAAGGGGTCGGTAGGTTTGCCGCACGCTCCTTCCGCTGCCTACGCTTGGCCTCTTCATGCTACTTGCGTCGAGACTCAAAGAGCTCAACACCCTCCCGGATGGACTTTCTCCTCCTCGGGCGGTCTGCGGCCAGCGTCTCCCAGGTTTCAGTGGCGATGTCGCACTTTACCAGGGAGGGTGTCATTATATTTCCGCTGTCCTCCTTTGGCTCATTTACCATGAAGGAGCTTCGTATAAAGCATTTGCTTAGGGAGTCTCGTATCTGGCATGCGTACTATGTGGCCTGCCCAGTGAAGCTGATCGAGTGTGGTCAGTGCTTCAATACTGGGGATGTTGGCCTGGTCGAGGACACTGATGTTGGTGCGCCTGTCCTCCCAGGGGATTTGCAGGATCTTGCGGAGACATCGTTGGTGATATATCTCCAGCGACTTGAGGTGCCTTCTGTACATCGCCCATGCCTCAGACCCATACAGGAGGCCGGGTATTACTACAGCCCTGTAGACCATGAGTTTGGTGGTAGATTTGAGGGCCTGGTCTTCAAACACACTTTTCCGCAGGCGGCCGAGGGCTGCGCTGGCGCACTGGAGGCGATGCAGAATCTCCGCATCAATGTCTGCCTTTGTTGATAAGAGGCTCCCGAGGTATGGGAAATGGTCCACATTTTCCAGGGCCGCGCCGTGGATCTTGATGATTGGAGGGCAGTGCTGTGCAGCGATGACAGGCTGATGAAGGACCTTTGTCTTACGGATGTTAAGCGTAAGGCCCATGCTTTCATATGCCTCAGTGAATACATTGACTATATCCTGGAGTTCAGTCTCTGAATGTGCACAGATGCAAGCATCGCCCGCATACTGCAGCTCAATGCCAGAGGTTGGAGTGATCTTGGGATCTTGGATCTGGCCTGGAGGCAGCGTAGGTTAAACAGCTTCCCACTGGTTCTGTAGTTTAATTCCACTCCAGCGGGGAGCTTGTTGATTGTGAGGTGGAGCATGCCGGTGAGGAAGATTGAGAAGAGGGTTGGAGCGATAACGCAGCCCTGTTTGACCCCGGTCCGGTCGTGAATTGGGTCTGTAATGGATCCGTTGGTAAGGGTCACGGCCTGCATGTCATCGTGAAGCAGGCGAAGGATGTTGACAAACTTTTGGGGGCATCCGAAACGGAGGAGGACGCTCCATAGACCGTCATGGTTGACAGTGTCAAAGGCCTTTGTAAGATCAAAAAAGGGCATGTATATGGGCTGGCGCTGCTCCCTGCATTTTTCCTGCAACTGCCGCGCTGCAAAGATCATGTCCGTTGTGTCCCGTAGGGGACGAAATCCGCATTGTGATTCCGGGAGGAGTTCCTCGGCCATAGGGAGAAGACGATTGAGGAGAACTCGAGCGACAACTTTCCCAGTGGCTGAAAGCCGGGAGATTCCCCTTTTGTTGCCGCAGTCGGACTTGTCCCCTTTTTAAAAATGGTCACAATCACCTCATCTCTCAGATCTCCCGGCATGCTCTCCTCCCTCCAGATGAGAGAGATGAGGTCATGTATCCATACCAACAGCGCCTCTTCACCATATTTTTGCGCCTCAGCAGGGATTCCATCACCACCCGTAGCCTGGTTATTCTTAAGCTGTTTTATGGCTTTGCCAACCTCGTGCAAAGTTGGGGTTTCACTGAGTTGGTGGCGGATGGCATGCTGCGGGATGGAATCGAGAACTCTCGAGTCAAAGGCAGAGTCTTGATTGGGGAGATCTTCAAAGTGCTCCTTCCATCGGGCCCTGACAGCCTCGGTGTCCTTGATGAGTGTTTCCCTGCTCTTGGCCAGGAGTGGGGTGGGGCCTTGGGAGTTTGGACCGTAGGTGGCATTGACTACAGCAAAGAATCCTCGCATATCATGGCTGTCGGCCAGTTGTTACATCTCCTCTGCTTTCTCCATCCACCACCTGTTCTTCAGGTCCCGGGTTTTTTTGTTGGACCTCAGCTTTGAGATGTCTGTAATGTTGCTTTGCAGCTCCCGAGTTGGGCTATTGCTTGAGGCTCAGAAATGATTTGCGCTTGCGATCTATTAGTCCTTCAATCTCCTGATCATTTTCATCAAGCCAGTCCTGATGTTTTCTGGTTGAGTGACCAAGTGGTTATAGAGGCCTGGAGGGCAGACTAAGCGCTGTGGGGATTCAGCATCTCAGGGTCATCAAGGCACGCCAGATTGGCTGTGAGGCACTGGCTGTATAGGGCTCTCTTAGCTGGGTCTCTAAGTGCACCGGCACTTTTTTGCGGAGCTGCTTCTGCTGTCCCCTCTGCTTTGGGGCAATGTTAATGTTGATGATGGATCGGATTAGGCGTTGGTCCTTCCAGCAGTCGTCAGCTCCTGTCATGGCGCGGGTGATGCGCACACCCTTACGATCCCTGGCTCGGACGATGACATAGTCAAGCCGGTGCCAGTGTTTGGAGCGAGGGCGTTGCCACGATGCCTTGTATTTGTCCCTCTGGCGGAACAGCGTGTTGGTGATGAGGAGTTCATGTTCTAGATTTTGTCAGGAGTAGGGTACCGCTGGAATTGGCTTTCCCTACCCCCCTCTGCCAATCACGCCTCCCCAGAGGGCTGTGCCTTTGCCAACCCTGGCATTAAAATCACCCAGGAGGATCAATTTGTCGCCCGTGGGTTCACAGGACAAGGATGTCTCGAGGTTAGAATAAAAACCCTCTTTAGCCTCATCCGTTGCATCAAGTGTGGGGGCGTACGCACTGATGACTGTGGCACATTGGTTCCGAGATAGGGTAATACGAAGAGTCATGAGGCGTTCGTTGACCCCACAGGGGGAGTCTTTGAGGCTCATTCTTGACGGTAAAGCTGACTTGATGAAAGCGGCGTTCTGCCTCTGGTTTCTCTTTCCAGAAGGAGGTACAACCTCCACCATGTTCCTTCAACTGGCCTTCCCCTGCCCGTCGGGTCTCGCTTCGGGCGGCGATGTCGATGTCAAAACGTCTGAGTTCCCGGGCAACTATGTCGGTGCGGCATTCCGGCCTGTTGTTGTTGGGATAGTCCATGAGGGTCCTGACGTTCCAGGTCCCGAACTGCCTATGATGATGATGACACAGGGAGACACCAGGAGTGGTCGTGAGATATTTGTTGAATGGTGAGAGATTGGGAAATATTGGTGTTCGGAGGGACCTGGATGTCCTTGTACACCAATCACAGAAAGTGAACATGCAGGTACAGCAAGCCATCATCATAGGCAGTCCCTCAGTATCGAGGAAGACTTGCTTCCACTCTTAAAATGGGTCGTTAGGAGGCTGAATAGTGTGGGATTAAATATAAAAGGCAGAAAGAGTTGTATTTATATAGCACCTTTCACGACCATTGGACGTTTCAATGCGCTTTACAGCCAAGGAGGTACTTATTGAAGTGCAGTCACTGTTGTAATGTGAGAAACACGGTAGCCAATTTGTGCACAGCAAGCTCACACAAACAGCAATGTGATAATGACCCAGATAATCTGTTTTTGTTATATTGATAAATATTGGTCCCAGGGCACCGGGGATAACTATCCTGCTCTTCTTCGAAATAGTGGCCGTGGGATCTTTTACTTCCACCTGAGGGGGCAGACGGGGCCTTGGTTTAACATCTCATCTGAAAGACGGCATCTCCGACAGTGCGGCACTCCCTCAGTACTGCTCCTCTGATAGTGCGGCGCTCCCTCAGTATTGAAGAGACCTGATTGAGGTGTATAAAATTATAAGGGGCCTGGGTAGAGTGTATAGGAAGGACCTGTTTCCCTTGGTGAAGGGTTCAACAACCAGAGGGCACAGATTGAAAGAAATTGGGGGGAGGTTTAGAGGGGATTTGAGGGGAAATGTCTTCACCCAGAGGGTGGTGGGGGTCTGGGGTGGAACTCACTGCCTGAAAGGGTGGTAGAGGCAGAAACCCTCACCACATTTGGATGTGCGCTTGAAGTCCCGTAACCTGCAGGGCTACGGACCGAGAGCTGGAAAGTGGGATTAGGCTGGGATATCTCTTGGTCGGTCGGCGCGAGGCGGACACGATGGGCCAAAATAGCCCTCCTTTCATGCTGTAAATTTCTCTATGATTCTATGACTGCATTGTATAACATATTTAGAAACGATAAGGAGGGGGGAATGGGCAGGTGAAGTAGCTGTACTGATTAGGGACAACATAATGACAGTCGGCAAAAGTGACGCAGCTATCAGCAAGACAGAAATGTTGTTGTTGTAATTCTATGTAGTTCCAGCAGAGGGTGCTGGTTGTCCACCAGTTCCAGTCGAGGATGTTGGCACACAAGAACACAAGAATTAGTAGCAGGAGTCGGTCATACGGCTCCTCGAGCCTGCTCCGCCATTCAATAAGATCATGGCTGATCTTCTACCTCAACTCCACTTCCCTGCCCGATCCCCATATCCCTCGATTCCCTCAATGCCCAAATATCTATCGATCTCTGCCTTGAATTTACGCAAATCGCTGGATAAATATCACCAACGATGTCTCTGCAAGATCCTGCAAATCCCCTGGGAGGACAGATGCACCAAGGTTAGCGTCCTCGACCAGGCCAACATCCCCAGCATTGAAGCACTGACCACACTCGACCAGCTCCGTTGGGCAGACCACATTGTTCGCATGCCAGACACGAGACTCCCAAAGCAAGCGCTCTACTCGGAACTCCTAAACACAAGCGAGCCCCAGATGGGTAGAGGAAACATTACAGGGACACCCTCAAAGCCTCGCTGATAAAGTGCAACATCCCCACCGACACCTGGGAGTCTTTGGCCAAAGACCAGTCCGCCCTAAGTGGAGGACGAGCATCCGGGAGGGCGCTGAGCACCTCGAGTCTCGTCCCCGAAAGCATGCAGAAACCAAGCGCAGGCAGCGGAAGGAGCGTGCGGCAAACCTATCTCACTCTCCCCTTCCGTCATCGACTGTCTGTCCCACCTGTGACAGGGACTGTGGTTCCCGTATTGGACTGTTCAGTCACCTGAGAACTCACTTTTAGAGTGGAAGGAAGTCTTCCTCGATTTCAAGGGACTGCCTATGATGATGAATATACTCAACAACAACAACCTGTATTTATATAGTGCCCTTAACGTAGTGAAACGTCCCAAGGTGCTTCACAGGAATGTTATAAGACAAGAAATTTGACACCGAGCTGCATAAGGAGAAATTAGCGCAGGTGACCAAAAGCTTGGTCAAAGAGATTGGTTTTAAGGAACGTCTTGAAGGAGGAAAGAGATTAGAGAGGTTTAGGGAGGGAGTTCCGGAGCTTGGGGCCCAGCCAACAGAAGGCACGGCCATCGATGGTGGAGCGATTATAATCAGGGATGCTCAAGGGCAGAATTAGAGGAGCGCAGAGATCTCGGGGGTGGGTTGTGGGCCTGGAGGGGGGTTACAGAGATAGGGAGGGGTGTCGGGAATGGAGGGGTTTACAGAGATAGGGAGGGGTGTCGGGGTTGGAGGAGGTTACAGAGATAGGGAGGGATTTGGGGCTGGAGGAGGTTTGGGAGGGCTGGAGGAGCTGGAGGAGGTTACAGAGATTGAAACATAAAAACATAGAAATTTACAGCGCAGAAGGTGGCTCAACCGTGGTTAACAAGGGAAATTAAGGATAGTGTTAAATCCAACGAAGAGGCATATAAATTGGCCAGAAAAAGCAGCAAACCTGAGGACTGTGAGAATTTTATAATACAGCAGAGGAGGACAAAAGGTTTAATTAGGAGGGGGAAAATAGAGTATGAGAGGAAGCTTGCTGGGAACATAAAAACTGACTGCAAAAGCTTCTGCAGCTATGTGAAGAAAAAAAGATTAGTGGAGACAAACGTCGGTCCCTTGCAGTAAGATTCAGGTGAATTTATAAAGGGGAACAAAGAAAAGGCGGACCAGTTAAACAAATATTTTGGTTTTGTCTTCACAAAGGAAGACACAAATAACCTTCCGGAAATACTAGGGGACCGAGGGTCTAGTGAGAAGGAGGAACTGAAGGAAATCCTTATTAGGCGGAAAATTGTGTTAGAGAAATTGATGGGATTGAAGGCCGATAAATCCCCGGGGCCCGATAGTCTGCATCTCAGAGTTCTTGAGGAAGTAGCCCTAGAAATAGTGGATGCATTGGTGATCATTTTCTAACAGTCTATTGACTCTGATTCAGTTCCTATGGACTGGAGGGTAGCTAATGTAACACCACTTTTTAAGAAAGGAGGGAGAGAGAAAATGGATAATTATAGACCGGTTAGCCTGACATCAGTAGTGGGGAAAATGTTGGAATCAATTATTAAATATGAAATAGCAGCGCATTTGGAAAACAGTGACGGGATCGGTCCAAGTCAGCATGGATTTATGAAAGGGAAATCATGCTTGACAAATCTTCTCGAAATTTTTGAGGCTGTAACTGGTAGAGTGGACAAGGGAGAACCAGTGGATGTGGTGTATTTGGACTTTCAAAAGGCTTTTGACAAGGTCCCACACAAGAGATTGGTGTGCAAAATTAAAGCACATGATATTGGGGGTAATGTACTGACGTGGATAGAGAACTGGTTGGCAGACAGGAAGCAGAGAGTCGGGATAAATGGATTCTTTTCAGAATGGCAGGCAGTGACTCGTGGGGTGCCACAGGGCTCAGTGCTGGGACCCCAGTTACTTACAATATACATTAATGATTTAGATGAAGGAATTGAGTGTAATTTCTCCAAGTTTGCAGATGACAGTAAGTTGGGTGGCGTTGTGAACTGTGAGGAGGACGCTAAGAGGTTGCAGGTTGACTTGGACAGGTTAGGTGAGTGGGCAAACGCATGGCAGCTGCAGTATAATGTGGATAAATGTGAGGTTATCCACTTTGGTGACAAAAACAGGAAGGCAGAATATTCGAAACATAGAAACATAGATAATAGGTGCAGGAGCAGGCCATTCGCTCCTTCAAGCCTGCACCACCATTCAATAAGATTATGGCTGATCATTCCCTCAGTACCCCTTTCCTGCTTTCTCTCCATACTGCTTGATCCCCTTAGCCATAAATATTATCTGAATGGCGGCAGATTAGGAAAAGCGGAGGTGCAACGAGACCTGGGTGTCCTGGTACATCAGTGATTGAAAGTTGGCATGCAGTACAGCAGGCGGTGAAGGAGGCAAATGGTATGTTGGCCTTCATAGCTTGGGTGTCATGTATGTAACCTTCATGTAACAACACTGCAATACTGTATATACTTGAGAAATGCACACATTGACCACAGGGGGTGAACTTGTGGGAGATACTCCTCACCTGGTCATCCAGGTATATAAAGGGAGGTCCCATGCAGGGTCATCACTTCTTGGTCCTGTGAATTAAGGTGCAGGTCACAGAGTTATCTTGTCCATAGAATGTGCCTCGTGTGGATTTGTGATATTGTGTAAGGACTTTACATTTGGCGACGAGAAACGGGAATCAACGACCCACGAGAATGGCCACCGGTAGCACAGAGGAACGGTACTGTGTTGGTGAGGACTGGGACGATTTCATTGAGAGGCTTCAGCAGAGTTTTGTCACAAAGGACTGGCTGGGAGATGCAGCGGCCGACAAGCGAAGGGCGCATCTACTGACCAGCTGTGGATCGAAGACTTACGCGCTCATGAAAGACCTGCTAGCACCCGAGAAGCCGGCGGACAAAACCTTTGAAGAGCTCAGCAAGCTAATCAGTGAGCACCTCAAACCGGCGTGCAGCGTACACATGGCCCGACACAGATTCTATACCCACCGATGTCGGGAAGGACAGAGCACACCGGACGTCGTTGTGGACCTCCGGCGCTTGGCCAGTCTCTGTAAGTTCACAGACGCCTGCAGGGAGGAGATGCTAAGGGATTTCTTTATTGAGGGCATCGGTCATGCCGGGATTTTCAGAAAGTTAATCGAGACCAAGGACTTGACCTTGGAAGCGGTGGCGTTGCTGGCTCAGACTTTTATGGCGGGGGAGGAGGAAACCAAGATAATATACGTGCGCAACTCTGACTCCAACGCGGCGATGGATCAGGGGATCAATATCATAAACGCGACTCAGAGTCCAGCAGGCAGGCAAGGGCAGTTCGACACACCCCAGGCAGCAACAGACCCCAGAACAGGTTTTCAACACAGGCAATGGCAGGCTGAACGGACATTTACCCCGCCCCCCCCCCCCCGCAGTGGACAATGCGTTCTGGGATGGGGCCATTGACACCCACTAACAGGGTGCTCAAGAGCAGTCAAAGGGACAATCAGCAAGGAATGCCTGGTAACAGCTCTTTTGTTCACAACAATGGGAATCTCAGTTCATGCTGGAGGTGTGGGGGCAGACATGTTGCCAGGACTTGCAGGTTTCAACAGTTCGCCTGCAGAAATTGTAACCTCATTGTAGCTCGAATGTGCAGGAAGCCTGTAACCAGGCTAATTTACGAGGTGGATGAACCAGATGAGGGGTCTGCGAGGCAGAATGACGCGTGGGGCAAATCAATGGACGCTAAAGTTCAGCGGGTTCATGTAGCAAACATTCACAGCTCATATACCAAAACGCCATCTATGATGATGAAGGTCCTATTAAACGGAATCCCGGTACGCATGGAGCTGGACACAGGGGCCAGCCAGTCACTCATGAGCGTTCAACAATTCGAAAAGCTATGGTCACTCAAAGCCAGCAGACCCAAACTAGAATGCATTGAGACTCAATTATAGACGTACACCAAAGAAATCATTCCAGTGCTAGGCAGTGCAATGTTAGCTGTCATACACAATAGATCAGTGAACCAGCTGCCGCTCTGGATTATCCCGGGCAATGTTGGGGAGGAGCTGAGTAGCTGAGATGAACTGGAAATGGGGGGATGTGCATGCAGTGTCATCTGTGGAGTGAAGTTCATGCTCATAGGTCCTACAGCAATTTGAGTCGCTATTACAACCTGGCGTCGGGATGTTCAAAGGTACCAAAGTAGTGATATACATTACCCCGGACGCCAGACCAGTGCACCACAAAGCCAGAGTTATGCTGTATGTGATGTGGGAGAAAATTGAAAGCGAATTGGACCGTTTGCTGAGAGAGGGCATCATCTCGCCCGTTGAATTCAGCGACTGGCCGAGCCCCATTGTTCCCGTCCTAAAAGCGGATGGCTCGGTCAGGATCTGTGGCGACTGCAAGGCCACTATCAACCGGATGTCCCTACAAGATCAATACCTGCTTCCGAGAGCGGAGGATGTTTTTGCCACGCTGGCAGGCGGAAAGCTGTTCACCAAGTTGGACCTCACTTCAGCCTACATGATCCAAGAACTGGCCGACGAATCCAAACTACTGACCACCATCACCACGCACAAGGGACTGTTTGTTTACAACAGGTGCCCATTTGGCATTCGATCAGTGACCGCGATCTTTCAAAAAACATGGAAAGCCTGCTCAAATCCATCTCTGGAACGATCATATTTGAGGATATCCTCATCACGGGTCGAGACACCGAGGAACACCTCCACAACCTGGAAGAGGTGCTACACCGACTGGACTGTGTAGGCCTGCGACTCAAGAAGCCTAAATGTGTGTTTTTGGTTCCCTTCTGGGCAGGAGGGTTGCTGCAGATGGGATTCAGCCCACCGAATCCAAAACAGAGGCGATTCGACGAGCACCCAGGCCCTGCAACACATCGGAGTTGTGTTCATTTCTGGGACTCTTAAACTATTTCGGGAACTTTCTGCCGAACTTAAGCACATTGTTGGAGCCGCTACACGTGCTCCTGCGTAAGGGTTGCGATTGGTTTTGGGGGGACTGTCAAGAATGGGCTTTCAATCGGGCACGTAACCTACTCTGTTCAAATAAGTTGTTGACCCTGTACGACCCTGATAAAAAATTGGTTCTGACATGTGATGCATCGTCCTATGGGGTTGGGTGTGTGTTGCAGCAGTGCAATGCTGAGGGGCAACTACAACCTGTGGATTATGCCTCCAGGTTGCTCTCTCAAGCAGAACGTGAAGATGGGATGGTTGAGAAGGAAGCACTCGCATGTGCCTATGGGGTAAAAAAGATGCACCAGTACCTTTTTGGCAGGAGGTTCGAATTAGAAACGGACCACAAGCCATTAACATCCCTGTTGTCAGACAGCAAGGCTGTCAATACCGATGCGTCAGCTCGTATATAGCGATGGCCTCTCACGCTGGCTGCTTATGACTACATCATCCGGCACCGGCCCGGCACCGGAAATTGCGCTAACGCGCTCAACAGGATTCCACTGGCCACCACTGAGGGGGCAGCGGAGCAAAGTGCTGAGATGGTCATGGCTGTCGATGCCTTTGACAGCGCAGGCTCCCCCATCACAGCCCGCCAGATCAAAATCTGGACAAACAGAGATCCCCTCGTATCCTTGATTAAGAAATGTGTCCTGACTGGGGATTGGGCGCCCGCACACGGAGCATGCCCTTAGGAGGTCAGACCATTTCACTGGCGGATGGATGAGCTCTCCATGCAAGCCGACTGCCTACTATGGGGCAGCTGGATAGTCATGCCCCAGAGGGGCAGGGAGGCATTCATCAGGGAACTCCACAGCGATTACCCAGGCATCGTGCTGATGAAGGCCATTGCCCAGTCATACGTTTGGTGGCCAGGAATTGATTCAGACCTGGAACACTGTGTTCGCAGGCGCACGACGTGTGCTCAGCTGGGAAATGCCCCCAGGGAGGCCCCGCTCAGCCCGTGGCCCTGGCCCACCAGGCCATGGTCACGCATTCACATAGACTACGCGGGCCCGTTCATGGGGAAAATGTTTCTCATCGTGGTTGATGCTTACTCGAAATGGATTGAGTGCATCATTTTGAATTCGTGCATGACATCCACCACTGTGGAGAGTCTACGTGCGGTCTTTGCGACCCACGGTTTGCTGGACATCCTTGTTAGCGATAATGGCCCATGTTTCACCAGTTACGAATTCCGGGAGTTCATGTCAGGTAATGGCATCAACCATGTCAGGACAGCAATGTTCAAGCTGGCCTCCAATGGCCAGGCGGAACGTGTGGTCCAAATTATAAAACAAGGCATGCTCAGAATTGAAGGACCCTCCCTTCAATGCCGCCTATCGCGCCTCCTACTGGCCTATAGGTCCCGACCGCACTCGCTCATGGAGGTCCCGCCTGCGGAGCTCCTTATGAAACGTACACTCAAAACTCGGCTGTCCCTCATTCATCCAGTCCTGTCAGACATTGTTGAAGGCAAGCGCCAGTCCCAAAATGAGTACCATGACCGTAATTCAAGGGGGAGATGTATAGAAATTGGTGACCCCGTATTTGTTCTCAATCACGCTTTGGGGCCCAAATGGCTTAAAGTTACTGTAATAGACAAAGAGGGGAATAGGGTCATCGTGGTTAAACTTAACAATGGGCAGATATGCCGCAAGCATCTGGACCAAGTAAAAAAAAGGTTCAGCATGGACACTGAGGAACCTGAGGAAGATCATGAGATGGTGCTCACACCACCGCCAGTGAACGAGCAACAAGAACATTCAGCAGCATGCACAGTCCCTGCGGTCAGCCCGGACAGGCCGGAATCACCACAGGTGACAGACACGCAGGCCAAGGCTCAACAGCAAGAGCCCCAACTGCGGCGCTCCACGAGGGAGCGCAGGCCACCTGAAAGACTTAACCTGTGATCCCAATAAGATGTTGGGGGGGGGGAGGTGATGTCATGTATGTAACCTTTATGTAACAACACTGCAATACTGTATATACTTGGGAAATGCACACATTGACCACAGGGGGTGAACTTGTGGGAGACACTCCTCACCTGGTCATCCAGGTATATAAAGGGAGGTCCCACGCAGGGTCATCACTTCTTGGTCCTGTGAATAAAGGTGCAGGTCACAAAGTGAACTTGTCCATAGAATGTGCCTCATGTGGATTTGTGGTATTGTGTAAGGACTTTACAAAGGGGATTTGAGTAAAGGAGCAGGGAGGTCTTACTGCAGTTTTACAGGGCCTTAGTGATTGTGGTTTGGTCTCCTAATCTGAGAAAGGACGTTCTTGCTATTGAGGGAGTGCAGCGAAGGGTTACCAGACTGATTCCCGGGATGGCAGGACTGACATATGAGGAGAGATTGGATCGACTGGGCCTTTATTCACTGGAGTTTAGAAGGATGAGAGGGGATCTCATAGAAACATTTAAAATTCTGACGGGACTGGACAGGTTAGATGCAGGAAGAATGTTCCCGATGTTGGGGAAGTCCAGAACCAGGGGACACAGTCTAAGGATAAGGGATAACCCATTTAGGACTGAGATGAGGAGAAACCTCTTCACTCAGAGAGTTGTTAACCTGTGGAACTCCCTGCCGCACAGTGTTGTTGATACCAGTTCATTGGATATATTCAAGAGGGAGTTAGATACGGCCCTTACAGCTAAAGGGATCAAGGGATATGGAGGGAAAGCAGGAAAGGGGTACTGAGGTGAATGATCAGCCATGATCTTATTGAATGGTAGTGCAGGCTCGAAGGGTCGAATGGCCTACTCCTGCACCTATTTTCTATGTTTCTATACCACACAAAGCAAGGGACCCAGTACTGAGCCCTGCGGAACCACACTGGAAACAGCTTTCCGGTCACAAAAACACCCATCAACCATTACCCTTTGCTTCCTGCCTCTGAACTAGTTCAGGCTATGACTGAATAAACCCTGGCACGGTGCTGCAAAATCCATGGAGACTTGTTTAGAACAAGAACTGTTGCTTGATTAATAGACTATTTTTTATCAGTTACTTCCAACAGGATCATTTTCCATTTTGTGAGAAGGTTGCTATCTGTTGTTACAGGGGGCATAAGAACATAAGAAATAGGAACAGGAGTCGGCCATTCGGCCCCTCAAGCCAGCTCCGCCATTCAATAAGATCATGGCTGATCTGATCATGGACTCAGTTCCACTTCCCTGCCCGTTTTCCATAATGCTTCACTCCCTTATCGCTCAAAAATCTGTCTATCTCCGCCTTAAATCCTCTCGGAATGAGTGATCACAGTATAGTTGAATTTGTAATACAGATTGAGGGTGAGGAAGTAGTCTGTCAAATGAGCATACTATGCTTAAACAAAGGGGACTACAGTGGGATGAGGGCAGAGTTGGCTAAAGTAGACTGGAAACTCAGACTAAACGGTGGCACAATTGAGGAACAGTGGAGGACTTTGAAGGAGCTCTTTCATAGTGCTCAACAAAAATATATTCCAGTGAAAAAGAAGGGCGGTAAGAGAAGGGATAACCAGCCGTGGATAACCAAGGAAATAAAGGAAAGTATCAAATTAAAAACCAATGCGTATAAGGTGGACAAGGTTAGTGGGAAACTAGAAGATTGGGAAAATTTTAAACAACAGCAAAGAATGACTAAGAAAGCAATAAAGAAAGGAAAGATAGATTACGAAGGTAAACTTGCGCAAAACATAAAAACAGATAGTAAAAGCTTTTATAGATATATAAAACAGAAGAGAGTGACTAAAGTAAATGTTGGTCCCTTAGAAGATGAGAAGGGGGATTTAATAATGGGAAATGTGGAAATGGCTGAGACCTTAAATAATTATTTTGCTTCGGTCTTCACAGTGGAAGACACAAAAACCATGCCAAAAATTGCTGGTCACAGGAATGTGGGAAGGGAGGACCTTGAGACAATCACTATCACAAGGGGGGTAGTGCTGGACAGGCTAATGGGACTCAAGGTAGACAAGTCCCCTGGTCCTGAAGAAATGCATTCCAGGGTATTAAAAGAGATGGCGGAAGTTATAGCAGATGCATTAGTTATAATCTACCAAAATTCTCTGGACTCTGGGGAGGTACCAGCGGATTGGAAAGCAGCTAATGTAACACCTCTGTTTAAAAAAGGGGGCAGACAAAAGGCAGGTAACTATAGGCCGGTTAGTTGAACATCTGTAGTGGGGAAAATGCTTGAAACTATCATTAAGGAAGAAATAGCGGGACATCTAGATAGGAATAGTGCAATCAAGCAGACGCAACATGGATTCATGAAGGGGAAATCATGTTTAACTAATTTACTGGAATTCTTTGAGGATATAACGAGCATGGTGGATAGAGGTGTACCGATGGATGTGGTGTATTTAGAATTCCAAAAGGCATTCGATAAGGTGCCACACAAAAGGTTACTGCAGAAGATAAAGGTACGCGGAATCAGAGGAAATGTATTAGCATGGATCGAGAATTGAGAATTAGCTGGCTAACAGAAAGCAGAGAGTCGGGATAAATGGGTCCTTTTCAGGTTGGCATTCGGTGGTTAGTGGTGTGCCACAGGGATCGGTGCTGGGACCACAACTGTTTACAATATACATAGATGACCTGGAAGAGGGGACAGAGTGTAGTGCAACAAAATTTGCAGATGACACAAAGATTAGAGGGAAAGCGGGTTGTGTAGAGGACACAGAGCGGCTGCAAAGAGATTTGGATAGGTTAAGCGAATGGGCTAAGGTTTGGCAGATGGAATACAATGTCGGAAAGTGTGAGGTCATCCACCTTGGGGAAAAAAAACAGTAAAAGGGAATATTATTTGAATGGGGAGAAATTACAACATGCTGAGGTGCAGAGGGACCTGGGGGTCCTTGTGCATGAATCCCAAAAAGTTAGTTTTCAGGTGCAGCAGGTAATCGGGAAGGCGAATGGAATGTTGGCCTTCATTGCGAGAGGGATGGAGTACAAAAGCAGGGAGGTCCTGCTGCAACTGTATAGGGTATTGGTGAGGCCGCACCTGGAGTACTGCATGCAGTTTTGGTCACCTTACTTAAGGAAGGATATACTGGCTTTGGAGGGGGTACAGAGACGATTCACTAGGCTGATTCCGGAGATGAGGGGGTTACCTTATGATGATAGATTGAGTAGACTGGGTCTTTACTCGTTGGAGTTCAGAAGGATGAGGGTTGATCTTATAGAAACATTTAAAATAATGAAAGGGATAGACAAGGTAGAGGCAGAGAGGTTGTTTCCACTGGTAGGGGAGACTCGAACTAGGGGGCACAGCCTCAAAATACAGGGGAGCCAATTTAAAACCGAGTTGAGAAGGAATTTCTTCTCCCAGAGGGTTGTGAATCTGTGGAATTCTTTGCCCAAGGAAGCAGTTGAGGCTAGCTCATTGAATGTATTCAAGTCACAGATAGATAGATTTTTAACCAATAAGGGAATTAAGGGTTAAGGGGAGCGGGCGGGTAAGTGGAGCTGAGTCCACGGCCAGATCAGCCATGATCTTGTTGAATGGCGGAGCAGGCTCGAGGGGCTAGATGGCCTACTCCTGTTCCTAATTCTTATGTTCTTATGTTCTTATTAAATATATTCAATGTCCCGGCCTCCACAGTTCTCTGGGGCAGAGAATTCCACAGATTTATAACCCTCTGAGAGAAGAAATTCCTCCTCATCTCAGTTTTAAATGGGCAGTCCCTTATTCTAAGACCATGTCCCCTCGTTTTAGTTTCCCCTATGAGTGGAAATATCCTCTCTGCATCCACCTTGTCGAGTCCCTCATTACCTTATGTATATCGATAAGATCACCACTCATTCTTCTGAACTCCAATGTGTATAGGTCCAACCTCATCAACCTTTCTTCATAAGTCAACCCCGTCATCCCCGGAATCAACCGAGTAAACCTTCTCTGAACAGCCTCCAATGCAAGTATATCCTTCGTTAAATACAGAGACAAAACTGCACGCAGTATTCCAGGTGTGGCCTCACCAATACCCTGTACAGTTATAACAGGACTTCTCTGCTTTTATACTAATCCCCTTTGCAATAACGGCCAAGATTCCATTGGCCTTCCTGATCACTTGCTGTACCTGCATACCAACTTTTTGTGTTTCAAGCACAAGGACAGATGCCTCTGTACTGCAGCACTTTGCAATTTTTCTCCATTTAAATTAGAATTTGCTTTTCTATTTTTTCTGCTAAAGTAGATCACCTCACATTTTCCCACATTATACTCCATCTGCCAAATTTTTGCCCACTCACTTAGCCTGTCTAAATCCCTTTGCAGATTTTTTGTGTCCTCACAATTTGCTTCCCGCCCATCTTTGTAACATCAGCAAACTTGGCTACATTACACTCAGTCCCTTCATCCAAATCATTAATCCAGATTGTAAATAGTTGAGGACCCAGCACCGATCCTTGCGGCACCTGACTAGTCACTGTTTGCTGACCGGAAAATGACCCATTTATCCCGACTCTCTGTTTTCTGTTACTTAGCCAATCCTCTATCATTACTAATATATTACCCCCAACCCCGTGAAATTTTATCTTGTGCGGTAACCTTTTATGTGGCACCTTATCGAATGCCTTCTGGAAATCCAAATACACCACATCCACTGGTTCCCCCTTTATCCAGGTTGCTCATTACAGCCTCAAAGAACTAGTAAATTTGTCAAACATGATTTCCATTTCATAAAACCATGTTGACTCTGCTTGAATGAATCATGCTTTTCCAAATGTCCGGATGCACCACACCACATCTACATTCCTCATCCTAACCACTCGCTGCGTAAAAAAGTGGTTTCTCTGCCAATCATCTTAAATCTGTGTCCTCTGGTTCTCAATCCTTCCTCCAATGGGAACAGTTTCTCTCGATCTACTCTGTCCAGACCTCTCATGATTTCGAACACCTCCATCAAATCTCCTCTCAACTTTCTCTGCTCCAAGGAGAACAACCCCAGCTTCTCCAGTCTCTCCAAGTAACTGAAGTCCCTCATTCCCCTGGAACCATTCTCGTCAATCTCCTCCGCACCCTCTCTAAGGCCTTCACATCCTTCCTAAAGTGCGGTGCCCAGAATTGGATACAATACTCAGTTGGGGCCGAACCAGTGTTTTATACAGGTTCATCATAACTCACTTGATTTTGAACTCTATACTTCCTTTGTGCTTGGCACCCATTGGCTTGCTTTCCTTCATAAGAGGAGGTTCGAGACATGTCGTTGCTCCTGTGGATTGTTGTTCCTGTTTGGATCTTATTAAAGGCCCCACTATGTGCATACATCTCAAATAAAGCAGATTATCTGCTCATTCATCTTGTTTACTCCCAGTCTCTAGTCACGCTTGAGACAAAATTTTTCTTCGATTACCATGCTGCACTTCTTTAAATAGTGGCCGTGGGATCCATAACATCCACCCGAGAGGACAGACAGGGCCTCGATTTAATGTCTCAGCCGAAAGATGCCACCTCCGACAGTGCGGCACTCCCTGAGTACCGTCCCTCCGACAGTACGGTGCTCTCTCAGTACTGCCCCTCCGACAATGCGGCGCTCCCTCAGTACTGCCCCTCCGACAGTGCGGCGCTCCCTCAGTACCACTCCTTCGACAGTGCGGCACTCCATCAGTACTGCCCCTCCGACAGTGCAGCGCTCCCTCAGTACTGGCCCTCCGCCTGTGTGGCACTCCCTCAGTATTGCCCCTCCGATGGTGCGGCATTCCTCAGTATTGCCCCTCCGACAGTGTGGCACTCCCTCAGTATTGCCCCTCCGACAGTGCGGCGCTCCCTCAGTATTGCCCCTCCGATGGTGCGGCATTCCTCAGTATTGCCTCTCCGACAGTGTGGCACTCCCTCAGTATCCCCTCTCCGACAGTGCGGCGCTCCCTCGGTACTAACATTGGGAATGTCGGCCTAGATTTCTGTGTTCAAGTCTCTGGAGTGGGACTGGAACTCCCAACATTTGATTCAGAGGGGAGGGAGTGCAGCCCATTGAGCCAAGGCTGGAGGAGATTATTCTCACTGACTCACACTGAAAAAAGAGATCATTTATAAATATGTAGGCACAATTCCCACCCAGATTCCTCACCCCAGCTGTGTGTTAAAAATGCATTAATTCTCAAACGATTGCCTTTAAACAGCATCTCCGCAGTGGAAAAACTCCACCCAGAGGGTTTAAATCTCAATGAAAACTCATGCAACACTGCATCAGTCCCAACTTTGACCAGGACCTGCAGGCTCTCTGGCCTGAGACACTCATCCACCCCCCAGGACTCTCTCCCTGCTCCCAGCTTGGACTGCACCCTCACTATCCCAGCCACCCAGGTCCCATTCCCTCAGCCTCATCTCATTGACTGCCACTCAGAAATAATCCAGTCAATCTCCGGTCTCCCAGGTCTGCATCAGGAGCGAGAGCCATTAATTAAATATTAATAATCTTAAAGAGAGAGAGAGAGAGACAGACAGACAAAGGCAGAGAGAGAGAGACAGACATAGGCACACACACTGATAGAGATACTGAGACACACACAGACTCTCGCACACACTGGCACTCACGGGCAAAAGGAGAGACACATACAGAGACAGTCAGAGACACAGATTCTCTCTCTCTCTTACACAGAGAGACACACACACATATACAGAGAGACACACATTACAGAGAGAGAGAGACGCACACACATTTCCAGAAAGAGACACACACACACATATATACAGAGACAGAGAGAGAGAGAGACACACACACAGACACACACACATATATAGAGAGACACACACACACACACAGACACACACACATATACAGAGAGAGAGACACACACATATACAGAGATAGAGAGAGACACACACATACATATACAGAGAGAGAGAGTGACACACACACATATACAGAGAGACACACACATATACAGAGAGAGAGAGAAGCACACACATATACAGAGAGTGACACACACACACACATATATACAGAGACAGAGAGAGAGAGACACACACACACACAGACACACACACATATAGAGAGAGAACTGTTAGTGTTAGTGTTTATCAGAAGAATCACTCAACACGGTTCCAACGCCAGTGTGGCCTTTATTAACGCCAGCGGGGAGGAAGTCACAGGACTGGATCCAGGCTTCTCTCCGCCGAACAAAGAAACTCATCGATATTTATATGTTTTACAATAATTCATTACAGTTACTCAGCCCACTTCGGCTGGACACAATCCAATCATAATGATTATAGATTACATTTTGTTTTAAATGGGCCAATAGAATTAACCCTGGTACATCAGGGGGCTGCATGATCAGTTTGTGACAGTTGGGGGCAGATCCCTATCTGTTTGATGCTCTCCAGGCTCCCCTTAACTTCGTTGCTCATGGATTCTGCTGGTGCCTAGCTCCTTATCTCTATGGTTGCTAGGCACCCTATATGGGGGTCACTGACTTGAGGACATTCCGTACTAGGTACCGCAGTGTTCTATATACTATCTTGTCTCAAGCTGTTGATTCAAGACATTCCTGAGACCAGGCTCTGCAGAGTCAGTGCTCAGTCAGCAGCTTTAGCTAACTTGGCTAACCGAGCTCCCATCATGCTTGGACAGCCTTTTTATATGTGGCCACTTTAAGCCTATATGAGTTTAGATATATTCAGCAGGTGCCTAATGCCTACAACAATTCCCCCCTTTCGGTAAAGGGACTAGTCCTAGTCCCCCTTTAACCGACCGCCCTACCTTTATTAGATTTTGTGCACGGCCCGGTACTCCCTGCCTCAATGTGCTGGCCAGTCACGTGGTTTCAGGAGTCCCGGTTACTTAAATCAAATTGACAAAGGCCAAATCCTCCTGCCCCTTTATTAGACAGGCTTGTTTAGTATCCGGGGGCCGGGCATGGGTCCCTCTTCGTTGTGCGTGGTGTCTGCATGCCTAGCAGGCCATTATGCCCCATGTTATTGCCAAGATCAATTGTATCCCGACCAGTATGTGTGAAATTATTCAAATCCAAGGATGGATGTTCACATTTATTCCCCAGTCCCAGACCTTTCTCCACCAACTCTGACTTTGTAAGTCTACATCGATATCTTCTTCCAGTACTTTGATTTTAGTTTGCAGTTGGTGGTAGAGCTTTACGGATTGACCCACTCTGAGCCTCAACTCTCGTAATACTTCGGTTAGATGTGGAATCGGGACCTGATCTGGCTCGTCATAATTCTGTAAATGATCATGGAGCTGATCGGTTACATCAATAACTTCGGGCTTCCGGCGCCTAACCTGGGTGATATGCGCTTGCTCAATCGTGACAGGTCATAGTGGTGTAAAGCAAAAGTTTGGCTGTGGTATAGGGCACTGCAGGTCATTATACTGGTATGAACGCTCTGTGGTAGAGATGCAGTATCTTCCCTTCCCTCCGTAGCCTGCCGTCGCGAAGTGCCTGTGTGCGGGCACTATTTCTAATACACACCCGTCGGTTTAGTTAAACCCGCACCCGTCTAGCTCACCTCGGCCTATCGGGTGAGGGCACACTGTGATCTCCCCCCTTTGCTTGCAATCTGTTAGGGAAATCCCGGTAAGTATGTTGTTTCGACGAACGGCGGAGGTGGTGGTCAGATAGTAACGCATGGAGACATTTTCCCGTATTACTCCGATATTCTCTAGTTGGTACAGGGGGAACAGTCCTGAGTCCGGCGTGGCTATGGGGATCATCAGGACTATCCCTATCCCAGTATTCCTTCCCATCTGGCAGTCTGGAATTGCTGGGTATACTCGGGTCAGTCCCTTCAGAGTACAATTATCCAGTGTCCCCCTCTGGTTAGCCAACTGAGCTAAATGTGAACTGTCCATCCAATCGGGTACTTCCCCGTATTGGATCTGGTCAAGATTCTGGCGGATCTGTCCCACCATCCACAGACCATAAGCGTGACAGAGTTGCCCCTGTCTTTGCTTTCCTGTATCTTCTTTTTCTCTATCAATGAGGTGATTGATGGTTTTGGCGTGAGCTTCCAGGACTGAGATGTCATCCAACTGGATTTCGGCACCCTCCTTTCTTAGGTTGGCTTGGTCTTCCTGGTTTTGCTCCACCCTCTCTAATAACCTCTTCATCACCCCTCTATGCTGTTCCACCCTCTCATTTAACCCTTGTATATCTATCGAGTTTACTACGGAGGTCCCTGTATTGAACACGATGGCAATATCATTAACTATTTCCCTCTTGACCCTGGGGGCTGACCCCTATCCCCGGAATCTACTGGCACCCATTGCATCGGCAGCCTGCTGCATTACAACTTTACTTAATACATTGTACATCTTCCTTGACTGTTCTGTACAGTATTCCGGCATCTGGATGCCTGAAATATTGATCAGGACAGGCACAATTTCATGTTTAACATTATCATACAATAATTCCCCTTCATTGTACATTACAATCCCATTCTCTGGTCCCTTAGTAGTTATGGGACAAGGCAGTTCCTCGGGCAATGTAGTGGTTTTTATGGGGCGCGGTGTCGGAGGGGGTGAGAAGCATACATACAATGATATTGCAGCCGCCCCCACCTCCTCGTAGTACCCACACAGCCCCATTCCCTTCTTGCGGATGACTGATTGCTGGGACTGTCCCGGAGGCGCGCAAATTATGCCGAAAGTACATTCATCGGGCCCTTTGACATCCCTCCGTTTAATGCAGTTGCTCCTTATACCGTGGAGCACTGTACACATACCCGATTCTTATTAGGATTCACTTGTAACCATGCATTAAAATAAGTCCTGTCCTTGCTCCAGTCCTTGGCTGCTGGGATGCACATTCCATCCGTTAAATTAAGCAAGACTCCATAGTTCATGTAGTTGTTTATTTCCTGAGTGCGCTGCAATCCGTTGGTATCATCCAGTGTTTGCGTGGGTCTTGAGGTTCCCAGTATCATGAGTCCCCAAAGTCGGAGTCACCACTGCGGTCCCATCTTGGTGAGTGTTTTATCTGAAAATGTTAAACAGATAGCCTGGTCATCACCAGGTGTTAGGTTCTGGTCTACTTGTGTCACTGTCACTCTGTGGAATCGAAGGTAAGGATTAGGTTAACCATATTCTTTATAGTCGTACCATCTCTATCACTTCATGTCCCTGACTGGGCTGCCGTCGGTTTTGCGTTTGAGCCTGCTGTGCTCGAGCCTGCACGATGACCCATCTAAATATTATCCAAACTCCAATCAACACCAATGCCACCATTATTCTTCCAAACATCGTTGTCTGCTTTACCGTTAGGTTGGGTTTGTGGACTACACCTACCTACCGTGGGGTACATTGGCTCTATTGCCATAGGTGATGGTGCTATGGCTGCGCACTGCACTATCCGTCTAGTCCCGTTTTTTTTTTAAAACATCTCTTCCAGCCTGTTTATCTTAGCTTTTAACTCTTCAATTTGTTTTGTTTGAGTATCTATTTCTTTATTGTATCAGGCAAGTATTATTACATAAGCTAGTTCTGCTTTTATTTTTGTTTCCTCTGTTAGGTGAGTCTTTTTTCTATTAAGAAATCCAAACTAATCATGTTCAGTATAAAACGGCTGTCAATGGAAAGGGTTAACTCCTTTCCAGATTTGTAAGAAGACCTGATGTCATTACGTGACTTCACGTAATCATCTGAAAAAAAAAAGTCTTTGTGCCTTCAAAACTTGCTTAGAAATTAGGAATCCGTTAAACAGCATAAATAATAAAAATCTTCTCATCAGGGAAGACAGCATTTTTGAGTAAACTCCAATGTTTTCTTAACTTCTAATTCAAGTACTTGCCAAAGAAATCTTTTTTTTAAATTGATTTAAAACGCGACCACACATTTTTAATAGCAATTTTGTTTACTGAAATTCAATTTTGTTTTTTTTAAATTTCTCTCTTTCTCCTCGTTATCTTCAAATCCCTCCTGCTTGTTTAGACTGTTCGGTACTTTTCTAGATAAACACTGTCCATTTTGGAAATCTTTTCAAACTGCATTGAAACTTTCTCATAATTTAAAATCATTATCAATGTTGAGGGATTTTTTTACCTCTTCCAAATTTCTTTTCTTTTTTAAATTAAACCAATATCTTTTTCACAGCAAACATCAACTAGTATTTAGTAAGTTATGTCTTTTTCCATCACAAACACATTTTTTTTCACTTATTTAGTCCGTTACATCTTTTTTTTTTTCTTTCTTCAAATTAGGTTTTGTATTTTACACTGGGGGCTCGTAACTCCATAAAGTTGTTAATTTAAAATCATTTGTTTACTTTCAAAGTGGCGTCTTTATCTTTTTCTTTTCTCCATAACTGGAATGGAGTCTAGCTTTGAGGGTTTGAGGGCTGCTTTTCGTTATCTCAAAATGCTCCAGTTTCAAAGTCTTTACTAAAGCTTGCTGTTTTTAACATTTTTCAAAAGTCCCTTTTACACCTTCGCAGATAGCTCGCCACTCGCCCAGGAGTTTGACCTGATCAGATTTAATTTAATAATAATTTTTTTTTAATCCACCTCAGTATTTTCTGTGCCTTCTCTGAGTATCTCAAAATCCCAATTCAAACTTTGTAATTTCAATCTTTATTTAAAACTTTTTAATTTTTGCTAGAAGCTCTTTTTTTTTAAAAGCATTCTTTATCTCATTCCGAGACTAAATTTATGTCTTTCAACCCAATCAATCATTGCATGTTTTCTTTCGGCAAGTAAGTGAGCATGTCAAATAAATCTTTTGCTCAACAAACCTATCCTTTGTACTTTTCCTAGCTCCGTAACTTATCATCCGAATAAATCCACACCTGCGTTTCTAACTTAAATGTCTTAAAACTTCCCACATACAGGACAACACTACAAAGGGTTAAAAAAAACTTTCACTCTGTTTCTAAAATAAACAGACACTTGCATTCCTCTTTCAACCAGGCTTTCGGAACATGAAAACATAAAAAATTCATTCCGCAGTCAAAAATCACACAGGCACTTCTCATTTAAAACAGACGTTCGCAAAAGTCTCTCTTCTTTCCTATTAATTGTTTGGCCGGCTCTATTCCTCTTCCATACTTCACTTAAGGCAATCACCGTCAGTTTTTTTTTATTGATTAACTTCCTATATTAATTTACATGGACTCGCAGTATCAAGACCACAGCCTTTTTTCTTTTTTTGACTTTCCGTTCCTTCTCCCACCATTCGCGTTGGGCTGCTGGCAGGTCCTGAGTATCCTACCCTGCTCTAATCATTTTCTCGATTAATTTCTTTTGCTTTTCTGCCAGATGGCGGGTAACGGACCCTTCTGATCCCCACTCGAGGTTACTTGCTTTCATGGCCATTCCTGGGTAGGACTAGAACCGTTAGGAATCTACTCTCAGAGGTTTGCCTTTTACCTCGCACAACTTGTCTCTGGGCTGCTGTCAGGTCACAAGTCTGCTGTTACACAAACTTATACAATTCTTAAAACGCGTTTAAGCAATTCCCGCAGCGCTTTACGTATCCTTAACGTTGGTCCGACCCTGTTCACATGTTTGGATTCCGTTAGCCGCAGTACACCGCTTGGTTCTACCCCGGGGTATATTACAAATTACACTGCTGGGTCCGGAAGATGCCTTTCAGTATCACGATCCCACGGTCCAAGTGTGTTCCCGGTACCTACTTAATTTCTGGCCGTCACGTGGGACTAAAGTCCTCTTAATTCAGGCTCAGGCTAGGTGTTTGAGATATTGGACCGTCTCCTTGTGTCGATCAACCAGCTTCCACCTTCCACACCCTTTATTTAATTTTGTTTAAGATATACTCACCCGGTTTCTCCAAGAGCGTCAGCGACCCTGAAATCCTGTTCGTGACGCCACTGTTAGTGTTAGTGTTAGTGCTTATCAGAAGAATCACTCAACACTCAGAGTCGGTTCCAACGCCAGTGTGGCCTTTATTAACGCCAGCGGGGAGGAAGTCACAGGACTGGATCCAGGCTTCTCTCCACCGAACAAAGAAACTCATCGATATTTATATGTTTTACAATAGTTCATTACAGTTACTCAGCCCACTTCGGCTGGACACAATCCAATCATAATGATTATAGATTACATTTTGGTTTAAATGGGCCAATAGAATTAACCCTGGTACATCAGGGGGCTGCATGATCAGTTTGTGACAGTTGGGGGCGGATCCCTATCCGTTTGATGCTCTCCAGGCCCGCCTTAACTTCGTTGCTCATGGATTCTGCTGGTGCCTAGCTCCTTATCTCTATGGTTGCTAGGCACCCTATATGGGGGTCACTGACTTGAGGACATTCCGTTCTAGGTACCGCAGTGTTCTATATACTATCTTGTCTCAAGCTGTTGATTCAAGACATTCCTGCAGAGTCAGTGCTCAGTCAGCAGCTTTAGCTAACTTGGCTAACCGAGCTCCCATCATGCTTGGGCAACCTTTTTATATGTGGCCACTTTAAACCTATATGAATTTAGATATATTCAGCAGGTGCCGAATGCCGACAACTGAACGACACACACACATATACAGAGAGAGAGAGAGACACACACAGAGAGACACACACACATATACAGAGAGAGAGACACACACACACACGCACAGAGACACACACACATACCCACACAGATACCGAGACACATACACATACAGACTCTCGCACACACGTGCACTCATGGGCAAAGGGA
Source organism: Pristiophorus japonicus (assembly GCF_044704955.1). Lineage (NCBI taxonomy): Eukaryota > Metazoa > Chordata > Chondrichthyes > Pristiophoridae > Pristiophorus > Pristiophorus japonicus. The sequence goes on along the minus strand of NC_091990.1, from coordinate 187,570,947 downwards.
GAGACACGTACAGAGACAGTCTCTCTCTCTCACACACAGACAGACACACACACACCCACATAGATACAGAGACACATACACACACACACAGAGATAGACACACACACACAGACAGAGAGACTCACACACACAGATACAGATACCGAGAAACATACACACGCAGACTCTTGCAAACTCTGGCATGCATGGGCAAAGGGAGAGATACATACATACAGACAGAGACACAGATTCTCTCTCTTTCTCACACAGAGAGAGACACACACATATACAGAGACACAGAGAGAGGGAGAGACACACACATATACAGAGAGAAACACACACACTCACACACACACACACCCACACAGATACAGAGACACATACATACACACACAGACAGAGAGAGATAGACACACACACACCCCCACACAGATATACATACACACACACACACAGAAATTGATGGGATTGAAGGCCGATAAATCCTCAGGGCCTGATGGACTGCATCCCAGAGTACTTAAGGAGATGGCCTTGGAAATAGTGAATGCATTGACAGTCATTTTCCAACATTTCATAGACTCTGGATCAGTTCCAATGGAGTGGAGGGTAGCCAATGTAACCCCACTTTTTAGAAAAGGAGGGAGAGAGAAAACAGGGAATTATGGACCGGTCAGCCTGACATCGGTAGTGGGTAAAATGATGGAATCAATTATTAAGGAAGTCATAGCAGCGCATTTGGAAAGAGGTGACATGACAGATCCAAGTCAGTATGGATTTGTGAAAGGGAAATCATGCTTGACAAATCTTCTGGAATTTTTTGAGGATGTTTCCAGTAGAGTGGACAAGGGAGAACCAGTTGATGTGGTGTATTTGGACTTTCAGAAGGCTTTCGACAAGGTCCCACACAAGAGATTAATGTGCAAAGTTAAAGCACATGGGATTGGGGGTAGTGTGCTGACGTGGATTGAGAACTGGTTGGCAGACAGGAAGCAAAGAGTAGGAGTAAATGGGTACTTTTCAGAATGGCAGGCAGTGACTAGTGGGGTTCTGTGCTGGGGCCCCAGTGTTTACATTGTACATTAATGATTTAGACGAGGGAATTAAATGTAGTATCTCCAAATTTGCGGATGACACTAAGTTGGGTGGCAGTGTGAGCTGCGAGGAGGATGCTATGAGGCTGCAGAGTGACTTTGATAGGTTAGGTGAGTGGGAAATGCATGGCAGATGAAGTATAATGTGGATAAATGTGAGATTATCCACTTTGGTGGTAAAAACAGAGAGACAGACTATTATCTGAATGGTGACAGATTAGGAAAAGGGGAGGTGCAACGAGACCTGGGTGTCATGGTACATCAGTCATTGAAGGTTGGCATGCAGGTACAGCAGGCGGTTAAGAAAGCAAATGGCATGTTGGTCTTCATAGCGAGGGGATTTGAGTACAGGGGCAGGGAGGTGTTACTACGCCTGGAGTATTGTGTACAGTTTTGGTCTCCTAACTTGAGAAAGGACATTCTTGCTATTGAGGGAGCGCAGCGAAGGTTCACCAGACTGATTCTCGGGATGGTGGGACTGACATATCAAGAAAGACTGGATCAACTGGGCTTGTATTCACTGGAGTTCAAAAGAATGAGAGGGGATCTCACAGAAATGTTTAAAATTCTGACAGTTTTAGACAGGTTAGATGCAGAAAGAATGTTCCCAATATTGGGAAAGTCCAGAACCAGGGGTCACAGTCTAAGGATAAGGGGTAAGCCATTTAGGACCGAGATGAGTAGAAACTTCTTCACCCAGAGAGTGGTGAACCTGTGGAATTCTCTACCACATAAAGTTGTTGAGGCCAATTCACTAAATATATTCAAAAAGGAGTTAGATGTAGTCCTTACTACTAGGGGGATCAAGGGGTATGGCGAGAAAGCAGGAATGGGGTACTGAAGTTGCATGTTCAGCCATGAACTCATTGAATGGCGGTGCAGGCTCGAAGGGCCGAATGGCCTACTCCTGCAGCTATTTTCTATGTTTCTATGTTTCTATGTTTAATATAAAACAAAATGGAGATCTGGTCCTTCCAGAAATTTCTGCAACAAGCAGTTGGTTTGCATAAGCAACTAAACCTGGCTTGAAATGGCTGATAGCCACCAGACAGTTAGGAGGCAAGTCCTGCTGAGACAAGTATCCCCCATGTTGCTCTCCTATTGTCTATACGACACCAATTCCACTCCACCCCACCCTTTTCGAAATACTGAAACCACCAACCATTATCTCTTGTAGAGACCTCATCCATTTGATGCAAAAATATAACTGACCAGGAAACTGAACAATCCTGACACAATGCAATGCCGGTAATAGCTCATTACCACACTCTTGTCGAGTGATTGCCGACTGGCCAACTGCTAACCCTGACAAAAGGAAATATCTGGAAACCATGTCAGGACAAGGATGTAGTAATTAACTCTTTATCTGTATTCACTGACTGCGAGTCATAGCCAATACACAGGGAGAGGCCATAACTTGGGTTTTACAGTATAAATATCTCGAGAAATTGTACCATTTCGGGGGGTCTCCACATAGCCTTTGACTGGGTGAGACCTTTCCCCTTGCTGCAAATAAATTAAAGAAACTTCTGCCGGAGCTGAAGGTGTCTGAGTCGTTTATCGGGAGTCGCTATTTTGACAGTTACTTCTTGGAGGTTCCACCGAGATAGAAACATAGAAACATAGAAAATAGGTGCAGGAGTAGGCGATTCGGCCCTTCGGGCCTGCACTGACATTCAATGAGTTCATGGCTGAACGTGCAACTTCAGTACCCCATTCCTTACTACTCCCCCGAGTAGTAAGGACTACATCTAACTTCTTTTTGAATATATTTAGTAAACTGGCCTCAACAACTTTCTGTGGTAGAGAATTCCACAGATTCCCCACTCACTGGGTGAAGAAGTTTCTCCTCATCTCGGTCCTTATCCTTAGATTGTGACCCCTGGTTCTGGACTTCCCCAACATTGGGAACATTCTTCCTGCATCCAACCTGTCTAAACCCGTCAGAATTTTAAACGTTTCTATGAGATCCCCTCTCATTCTTCTGAATTCCAGTGAATACAAGCCCAGTTGATCCAGTCTTTCTTGATATGTCAGTCCCGCCATCCCGGGAATCAGTCTGGTGAACCTTCGCTGCACTCCCTCAATAGCAAGAATGCCCTTTCTCAAGTTAGGAGACCAAAACTGTACACAATACTCCAGGTGTGGCCTCACCAAGGCCCTGTACAAGTGTAGTAACACCTCCGTGCCCCTGTACTCAAATCCCCTTGCTATGAAGGCCAACATGCCATTTGCTTTCTTAACCGCCTGTTGTACCTGTATGCCAACCTTCAATGACTGATGTACCATGACACCCAGGTCTCGTTGCACCTCCCCTTTTCCTAATCTGTCACCATTCAGATAATAGTCTGTCTCTCTGTTTTTACCACCAAAGTGGATAATCTCACATTTGTCCACATTATACTTCATCTGCCATGCATTTGCCCACTCACCTAACCTATCAAAGTCACTCTGCAGCCTCATAGCATCTTCCTTGCAGCTCACACTGCCACCCAAATTAGTGTCATCCGCAAATTTTGAGATTCTACATTTAATCCCCTTGTCTAAATCATTAATGTACTATGTAAACAGCTGGGGCCCCAGCTCAGAACCTTGCGGTACCCCACTAGTCACTGCCTGCCATTCTGAAAAGTACCCATTTACTCCTACTCTTTGCTTGCTGTCTGCCAACCAGTTTTCGATCCACATCAGCACACTACCCCCAATACCATGTGCTTTAACTTTGCACATTAATTTCTTGTGTGGGACCTTGTCGAAAGCCTTCTGAAAGTCCAAATACACCACATCAGCTGGTTCTCCCTTGTCCACTCTACTGGAAACATCCTCATAAAATTCCAGAAGATTTGTCAAGCATGATTTCCCTTTCACAAATCCATGCTGACTTGGACCTATCATGTCTCCTCTTTCCAAATGCACTGCTATGACATCCTTAATAATTGATTCCATCATTTTACCCACTACTGAGGTCAGGCTGACCGGTCTATAATTCCCTGTTTTCTCTCTCCCTCCTTTTTTAAAAAGTGGGGTTGCATTGGCTACCCTCCACTCCATAGGAACTGATCCAGAGTCTATGGAATGTTGGAAAATGACTGTCAATGCATCCGCTATTTCCAAGGCCACCTCCTTAAGTACTCTGGGATGCAGACCATCAGGCCCTGGGGATTTATCGTCCTTCAATTCCATCAATTTCTCCAACACAATTTCCCGACTAATAAGGATTTCCCTCAGTTCCTCCTTCTTACTAGACCCTCTGACCCCTTTTATATCCGGAAGGTTGTTTGTGTCCTCCTTAGTGAATACCGAACCAAAGTACTTGTTCAATTGGTCTACCATTTCTTTGTTCCCCATTATGACTTTGCCTGGTTCTGACTGCAGGGGACCTACATTTGTCTTTACTAACCTTTTCTCTTTACATATCTATAGAAGCTTTTGCAATCCATCTTAATGTTCCCTGCAAGCTTCCTCTTGTACTCTATTTTCATTGCCCTAATCAAACCCTTTGTCCTCCTCTGCTGAATTCAAAATTTCTCCCAGTCCCCGGGTTCGCTGCTATTTCTGGCCAATTTGTATGCTACTTCTTTGGCTTTAATACTATCCCTGATTTCCCTTGATAGCCACGGTGTACTCTCTACCCTGTGAGTAAAACGGATACAGGCATAGTGCCTCTCCAGTGAAAGGCTTCAGTGGCCAAAACAAGGTGAGCCTTTTGCTCACAAGAGGTTTCTTCACTGTTGAATCGCATATGTAATCTGTTGTCCACAGGGGAGGTACTGCAATTTACAAGACTCGACATTTAAAAGCTAAAGTTATTTTTTGTGAACATTTCTTTCTCAGCTTGCAGGCAGAAGAGATCTGGCTCTGGAAATATCTTGAAACAGCCCGGGGAAGGTTTCAGTTGGAAAAGGTAAAAAGAGCACTAGTCGATCGAAGGTTCTTATGTGATAAGAGTTAAGGTAATGGGACCATAAGTTTTATAAGTTTTATTAGGAAAAGTTAAGGACTCGGTCTGTAGTGGCGTACGACGCAGACTGAGAATTGATTATTTGTTTAGATAGAGTTTAAGGTTATGATTTGTATACTCGCGTGAATATTGTTTGTCCTCGTTGTCCTTGTTATATTGTTGTGTGCAATACTTTTGTGCGACATTGCAATTAGAAAAACGGGATGAGTCACTGGGGAAAATTGTGATTCCGGAAAACAAGGATTGATTAAGAAAAGAAACAGTAACTGATTGATCAACTACGGTTGGTTCATGTCAACATATCTCACACACCCAGACTGAGCCCGAATTAAGAGCCTTTTCAGGCCACGTAACGGCCAGGAGAAGTGGGCGTAGAGAACTCGGTTGGCTGAAAGGATTGTGAGATCAGAAACTGTGGAAAATCTTAATTATCCAGAATGGGTGCCGGAGCAAGTAAAACACCACCGAAGAGCACACCAGACTATATCATGCTCCAGAATTGTGGTCAGTCTTCAATTGACCACCCAAAAAAAAAAATGGGTAAAGTGGACTAAGGGTGAAAACAGGCCATTCCCACCCGATGGTTCATTTAATTTAGAGAGAACAACATGTCTAGACGAGTGTCTTATAAACAGAGACCCAGGTAGAAGAGGTAAAAAAAAAAGGAAAGTAATAGAAAAGGCCTGGGTTCCGATTCTTCGAGCCCACGTAAAATTAACAGAGGAAGTAAATCAATATGTAAGGAAAAGAAAGAACCCGATAGTGACTTATGGATTCAAAAAAATAAAGCTGGCCAACAAAAAGCTTTATTGAATGAGACTTTTGTGAATGTCTGACTTTGAATGAGAGTGCTTGTGTGTTTTTTTTCTCATGTGTCTGAAAGCCTGTTTGGAAAGGTGGTGGAACTGCCTGTTTGTTTTAGCTCCACCCACTTTTTCAAACAGAGTGAAGGTTTTTTTTAACCCTTGTTAGTGTTGTCCTGTATGTGGGAAGTTTTAGACATTTTAAGTTAGAAACGCAGGTGTGGATTTATTCGGATGAGAAGTTACGGAGCTAGGAAATGCACAAAGGATAGGTTTGTTGAGACATGGTCCCGGTGGTTAAAAAAAAAAGAGAATTTATTTGACACGCTCACTTACTTGTCGAAAGAAGACACGCAATCATTGATTACATTGGGTTGAAAGACATAAATTTAGTCTAGGAGTGAGATAAAGAACGGGGAAGGGAAGTTGTAATGCCTTTTAAAAAAAAACCTTTGTGGGTCTCTCGATGCTGCAGGCTGGGGGAGTACGCTCACATTGTCCTTTGTGTAAAACCTTGACGCGAAAGCTTCTAGCTCAGTAAGAGGATTTTTTTTTAAATAAAGGTTGGCAGTACAATAGTTGAATTGGGATTTTGAGATATTTCAAGTGATTCTCCTTGATCAACATTTGGAAAAATCTTGGGTTTGGAAGCCTTTAATAAAATTATAAAACAAGTACTTTGCATTCTGTGATCTGTGAATCACTATAAGCATAAATGAGAAGTCCGTGTAACACACCGATTCTTCCGGTTCAGAAGCCCAATAGTGACAAATGGAGGTTTGTCCAAGACCTACGAGCTGTGAATGAATCTACTATATTCTCACAATGCTTAAAGAAGAATTTGGAATGAAGTACCCCGGAATGCTTTCCAGAATCTTAAGCAGTCCCTCATTTCAGCTTCAGCCTTGGGATTACCAGATTACACTAAGACATTCAACTTATTTGTTCATCACAAGTCGGGTTTTGCAAAATCTGTTTTGACTCAGTTACATGGGGACAGGCAGCGACCGGTAGCGTATTTCAGTGTCCAACTAGACCCAGTGGCACGCGGACTACCAGGATGTCTTCCTTCGTTGGCAGCAGCTTATTACGCTGTACAACAGGCTCAGACAATAACTCTAAATCATCAAACTGTTTTATATATCCCACACTCTGTCGAGATTTTACTTACTAAATGTGCCACTCCACATCTAACTTCTGCAAGAACCACTAAATATGAAGTCGAACTGTTATCAAATCCAAACCTTATCATCAAAAGATGTACTATCTTAAATCCAGCCGCTCTACTCCCCACGGAAGAAGACGGCGAACCCTATTCATGTGAAATGGTAACTGAATTAGTGACTAAACCACGTATCAATTTAACAGATGTACCAATGTGTAACCCTGATCTAGTGTACTATGTTGACGGATCAGTTTTACGAAATGATAGGGGCCAACCAAGAGCGGCTTATGCAATTGTAACTCAGTTTAATGTTGTTGAAGCAGCCTCTCTTCCAGACTCCTTTTCAGCCCAACAAGCCGAATTGTTTGCGTTAACTCGAGCCTGTATTCTGGCTGAAGGACAAACAGTTAATACCTACACTGACTCCAGGTATGCTTTTGGGGTATCACATGACTATGGACAAATTTGGAAAATTCGCGGGTACCTGACTTCTTCAGGAACCACTATCAAAAATGCAGAACAAGTAGAAAATCTCCTGCGAGCCATTCAATGCCCCTTGAAACTTGCCATTATCAAATGCCAAGCACATACAGGCCAGTCGAATGAGGTGGCACTTGGGAACGCCAGAGCTGATAATGCAGCTAAGTCAGCAGCTCTGTCAAAAGGGGGGATGCAGGTGTCATTGTTCCCACTAAGGAAAAATAATTACTCAGACCCGCCACCCACTATTAATGACGTGCTCGCCTTTCAGACACAGGCCAGTACGGAGGAGGTGATGACCTGGACGAAGGATCAATGTTATAAAAATCCAGAAGGAATATGGGTTCACCACGATGGCCGCGTGATGGCGCCCAGATCCTTACTCCATGGATTGCCCGATGTGTTCATACATTCACACATGCAGGCAAAGGGGGGGATGGCAGATTATATTTTGGCAACTTGGCATGCACCAGGTATTTCGGCAATTGCAGAACAAATCTGTGAAAATTGTGTTACCTGTCAGACAATGAATCCGGGTAAGACGGAAAAAGTAAGAGTCTGCCTCCCACCTAAATCCAGTGGGGCCTTTTGTACATTTACAAATGGATTTTATTGAATTACCTATGTGTATGGGATTTAAGTATGTATTAATTATTGTAGATGTGTTCTCTAGATGGATTGAAGCCTTTCCATGTAAAAAGGCCGATGCCACTACTGTTGCTAAATGTTTGTTATAGGAAATCGTACCGCGCTTCGGAATCCCTGCTAAGCTTTCTAGTGATAACGGATCACATTTCACGGGAACTGTTATAAGAGAAATGTGTAAAGCTTTACAGATTAATCAACGTTTTCATTGCAGTTATCATCCACAATCAGCTGGACTTGTTGAAAGATATAATGGAATGCTAAAAAATAAGCTGGCAAAATTATGCAATGACACTGGACTGAAATGGACAGAACTGCTGTCCTTAGCCTTGATGGTAATGCGATCCGCAACCAACAGAACAACAGGCCTGTCACCGCATGAGATAGTTATAGAAACATAGAAACATAGAAAATAGGTGCAGGAGTAGGCCATTCAGCCCTTCTAGCCTGCACCGCCATTCAATGAGTTCATGGCTGAACATGAAACTTCAGTACCCCCTTCCTGCTTTCTCGCCATAACCCTTGATCCCCCGAGTAGTAAGGACTTCATCTAACTCCCTTTTGAATATATTTAGTGAATTGGCCTCAACTACTTTCTGTGGTAGAGAATTCCACAGGTTCACCACTCTCTGGGTGAAGAAGTTTCTCCTCATCTCGGTCCTAAATGGCTTACCCCTTATCCTCAGACTGTGACCCCTGGTTCTGGACTTCCCCAACATTGGGAACATTCTTTCTGCATCTAACCTGTCTAAACCCGTCAGAATTTTAAACGTTTCTATGAGATCCCCTCTCATTCTTCTGAACTCCAGTGAATACAAGCCCAGTTGATCCAATCTTTCTTGATAGGTCAGTCCCGCCATCCCGGGAATCAGTCTGGTGAACCTTCGCTGCACTCCCTCAATAGCAAGAATGTCCTTCCTCAAGTTAGGAGACCAAAACTGTACACAATACTCCAGGTGTGGCCTCACCAAGGCCCTGTACAACTGTAGCAACACCTCCCTGCCCCTGTATTCAAATCCCCTCGCTATGAAGGCCAACATGCCATTTGCTTTCTTAACCGCCTGCTGTACCTGCATGCCAACCTTCAATGACTGATGTACCATGACACCCAGGTCTCGTTGCACCTTCCCTTTTCCTAATCTGTCACCATTCAGATAATAGTCTGTCTCTCTGTTTTTACCACCAAAGTGGATAACCTCACATTTATCCACATTATACTTCATCTGCCATGCATTTGCCCACTCACCTAACCTATCCAAGTCACTCTGCAGCCTAATAGCATCCTCCTCGCAGCTCACACTGCCACCCAACTTAGTATCATCTGCAAATTTGGAGATACTGCATTTAATCCCCTCGTCTAAATCATTAATGTACAATGTAAACAGCTGGGGCCCCAGCACAGAACCTTGCGGCACTCCACTAGTCACTGCCTGCCATTCTGAAAAGTACCCGTTTACTCCTACTCTTTGCTTCCTGTCTGACAACCAGTTCTCAATCCACATCAGCACACTACCCCCAATCCCATGTGCTTTAACTTTGCACATTAATCTCTTGTGTGGGACCTTGTCGAAAGCCTTCTGAAAGTCCAAATATACCACATCAACTGGTTCTCCTTTGTCCACTTTACTGGAAACATCCTCAAAAAATTCCAGAAGATTTGTCAAGCATGATTTCCCTTTCACAAATCCATGCTGACTTGGACCTATCATGTCACCATTTTCCAGATGCACTGCTATGACATCCTTAATAATTGATTCCATCATTTTACCCACTACTGAGGTCAGGCTGACCGGTCTATAATTCCCTGTTTTCTCTCTCCCTCCTTTTTTAAAAAGTGGGGTTACATTGGCTACCCTCCACTCCATAGGAACTGATCCAGAGTCAATGGAATGTTGGAAAATGACTGTCAATGCATCCGCTATTTCCAAGGCCACCTCCTTAAGTACTCTAGGATGCAATCCATCAGGCCCTGGGGATTTATCGGCCTTCAATCCCATCAATTTCCCCAAAACAATTTCCCGACTAATAAAGATTTCCCTCAGTTCCCCCTCCTTACTAGACCCTCTGACCCCTTTTATATCCGGAAGGTTGTTTGTATCCTCCTTAGTGAATACCGAACCAAAGTACTTGTTCAATTGGTCCGCCATTTCTTTGTTCCCCGTTATGACTTCCCCTGATTCTGACTGCAGTGGACCTACGTTTGTCTTCACCAACCTTTTTCTCTTTACATACCTATAGAAACTTTTGCAATCCGCCTTAATGTTCCCTGCAAGCTTCTTCTCGTACTCCATTTTCCCTGTCCTAATCAAACCCTTTGTCCTCCTCTGCTGAGTTCTAAATTTCGCCCAGTCCCCAGGTTCGCTGCTATTTCTGGCCAATTTGTATGCCACTTCCTTGGCTTTAATACTATCCCTGATTTCCCTAGATAGCCACGGTTGAGCCACCTTCCCCTTTTTATTTTTACGCCAGACAGGAATGTACAATTGTTGTACTTCATCCATGCGGTCTCTAAATGTCTGCCATTGCCCATCCACAGTCAACCCCCTAAGTATCATTCGCCAATCTATCCGAGCCAATTCTCGCCTCATACCTTCAAAGTTACCCTTCTTTAAGTTCTGGACCATGGTCTCTGAAATTACTGTTTCATTCTCCATCCTAATGCAGAATTCCACCATATTATGGTCACTCTTCCCCAAGGGGCCTCGCACAATGAGATTGCTAATTAATCCTCTCTCATTACACAACACCCAGTCTAAGATGGCCTCCCCCCTAGTTGGTTCCTCAACATATTGGTCTAGAAAACCATCCCTTATGCACTCCAGGAAATCCTCCTCCACCGTATTGCTTCCAGTTTGGCTAGCCCAATCTATGTGCATATTAAAGTCACCCATTATAACTGCTACACCTTTATTGCATGCACCCCTAATTTCCTGTTTGATGCCCTCCCCAACATCCCTATTACTGTTTGGAGGTCTGTACACCAACGGGACGTCCCCAACGACTACCTTTTACAGCACCATTTACTGCAAAACAAATGGACATCCACAAAATGGAGGAAAAAATTTTGAATTATTGTATTGCACTAACCAAATGTATTTCCAACTTACATTCACAGGTAAAAGAAGCTCAAGTCAAGCCAGCGGAAGGGAAGTGTCATAACCTGGAACCCAGGGAATTTGTTTACATCAAAATCTTTAAAAGAAAAAGCAGTCTACAGCCAAGATTTGAAGGACCATACCAGGTCTTGCTGGCGACTAATACTGCAATCAAAACCGACATGGATCCATGCGTCCCATTGCAAAAGGGCACCCGACCAGGAGGAAAAGAAGAAGGAACCAGAGGAACAGAAAAAGGAAGGCTGAATAAGGAACTGTACGGACTATGGGGACTGATGGTGCTGGGCTTGACAGGGTTTTGCTTTGCATTATTGATTATACCAGGGGTACAGACACGCAAATGAAGGGAACTGCGGGTAAACATATTTATGGCGCTGAGTTATAAGTATGCTCAAGAAAGAAACTTTTCTAGTTGTTGGATATGTTCCCATGTATCTGTCCACTCCGAAGGGGGTATTCCTCTAAGATCGGTCCCCTTTAACGAATCAGAAATGGTAGAATGGTTGATAGTGCAAAATAGGACGAACTTAACCAAGGTGTCAGAAACGAAGGATCTAACAAAATGGAGGTCAGCGGGACATAGACTTACAGCCTTCCAGGGATGGTACCTGCCCAATTATAATAATAACCGTTAGCCACCCTTCCTAAGTATTACTCCCGGAATAGGAAATCCTGAAGGTATAATATGCCTAGTGAGTAATGAGATTAAAGAACCAGAAATGGGACGCACCAAATGACTAAATGGCAAGCCACAACAAATCCCACTGATGGGAGAAAGATAGCAACCGTTGGCTGGACAATGGTCCATAACAAAGCCCCAGGTGAAGGATGGGAAGGTGAGACCACTCGAGTATGGATGGCACGAAAGGACCACGAGCTGACGTCCTATAATTGCACCTACTTTATTTGTGGCCATAAAGCCTACCCATGGTTACCAGCCAACTGGTACCCTTTATCAGATCAATAAAGACTCTAAGGGATGCCTATGGAAGTCATAGATTTAAACGGGATTTGACATGGCTAAATGGAATATTCAAGGTAATGATACCACCCTATGGAATAGCATCAACCGAATGGCAGTTATGGGAACTGGCTAACTTAGTCGAATCAGTAGCCAATGCAACTTCCCAAGCCTTCGAAGGGGTGAATGATGAAATGGTAGCCATTCGAACAGTGGCTCTCCAAAATCGTATGGCCTTAGATTATCTCCTAGCCAAGGAAGGAGGGACATGCGCATTAATAGGTGGAGAATGCTGTACGTATATCCCAGATAAATCAGAAGAAATCGGCAGTCTCGCTGAATACATTAGGAAAAAGGTAATAAGAGTATAAACACACAGTTGGCCAGGACGGTACCACCTTGTGGGGTTGGGCATCGGGATGGTTGGGATCCCTAGGGAGTTTTGTGGTACAGGGTTTGATCATATTCCTGCTGATAGTCTTTGCCCTATATCTATTACTTGTCTTGGTTAGTGTTGCTGTGCCAGGCTGGGAAAAACCATGTTACCTACCGAGACCACGGCTAGAGTTACGGTATCAACAACTACTGAAGGCTCTTGTGTGGAAATGGAAATAGAGAGACTGTTACAAGATCAGAATGGATTAAGTTGTCCTTGTGAAGGACAAAATGGGGGAATGTGGAAATGTATTTTTATCTAAGCTGTACCACACTGTATTTTTGTGCCCTTTTAATATAAAACAAAATGGTGTCCTGGTACTTCCAGAAATTTCTGCAACAAGCAGTTGGTTTGCATAAGTAGCTAAACCTGGCTTGAAATGGCTGATAGCCACCAGACAGTTAGGAGGCAAGTCCTGCTGAGACAAGTATCCCCCATGGTGCTCTCCTATTGTCTATATGACACCAATTCCACTCCACCCCCCCCTTTTCGACGTACTCAAACCACCAGCCATTATCTCTTGTACAGACCTTATCCATTTGATGCAAAAAGATAACTGAGCAGGAAACTGGACAATCCTGACACAATGCAATGCAGGTAATAGCTCATTACCACATTCTCGTCGAGTGATGGTCGACTGGCCAACTAATAACCCTGACAAAAGGAAATATCTGGAAACCATGTCAGGACAAGGATGTAGTAATTAACTCTTTATCTGTATTCACTGACTGCGAGACAGAGCCAATACACAGGGAGAGGCCATAACTTGGGTTTTACTGTATAAATATCTCGTGAAATTGTACCATTTCGGGGGGTCTCCATGTAGCCTTTGACTGGGTGAGACCTTTCCCCTTGCTGCAAATAAATTAAAGAAACTTCTGCCGGAGCTGAAGGTGTCTGAGTCGTTTATCGGGAGTCGAGATTTCGACACTGCTAATTCATCTTGTTTACTCGCAGTGTCTAGTCACGCTTGAGACAACATTTTTCTTTGATTACCATGCTGCTCTTCTTTAAATAGTGGCCGTGGGATCCTTAACATCCACCCGAGAGGACAGACAGGGCCTCGGTTTAATGTCTCAGCCGAAAGATGCCACCTCCGACAGTGCGGCACTCCCTCAGTACCGACCCTCCGACAGTGCGGCACTCCCTCAGTAACGCCCCTCCGACAGTGCGGCACTCCCTCAGTACCGACCCTCCGACAGTGCGGCGCTCCATCAGTACCATCCTTCCAACAGTGTGGCACTCCCTCAGTACCGCCCCTTCGACAGTGCGGCACTCCCTCAGTACCCACCCCTCTGACAGTGCGGCGCTCCCTCAGTACCGCCCCTCCGACAGCGCAGTACGGCACTCCCTCAGTACCACCCCTCTGACAGCGCTGTACGGCGCTCCCTCAGTACTACCCTTCCGACAGTGCGGCACTCCCTCAGTACCGCCCCTCCGACAGTGCGGTGCTCCCTCAGTACTGCTCCTCCGACAGTGCGGCACTCCCTCAGTACTGCCCTTCCAACAGTGCAGCACTCCCTCAGTACTGCCCCACCGACAGTGCAGCGCTCCCGCGATACTGCCCCTCCAACAGCGCAGTACATACTCCCTCGGTACTGCCCCTGCAACAGTGTGGCGCTCCCTCAGTACTGCCCCTCCGACAGTGCGGCGCTCCCTCACTACTGCCTCTGCGACAATGCGGCACTCCCTCAGTATTGTCCCTCCGACAGTGTGGCGCTCCCTCAGTACTGCCCCTCCGACAGTGTGGCACTCCCTCATTACTGCCCCTCCGACAGTGCGGCACTCCCTCAGTATTGCCTCTCCGATGGTGCGGCACTCCCTCAGTATTGCCCCTCCGACAGTGCGGCGCTCCCTCTGTACTAGCATTGGGAATGTCGGCCTAGATTTCTGTGTTCAAGTCTCTGGAGTGGGACTGGAACTCGCAACATTTTATTCAGAGGGGAGGGAGTGCAGCCCATTGAGCCAAGGCTGGAGGAGATTATTCTCACTGACTCACACTGAAAAAAGAGATCATTTATAAATATGTAGGCACAATTCCCACCCAGATTCCTCACCCCAGCCGTGTGTTAAAAATGCATTCATTTTCAAACGATTGTCTTTAAACAGCACCTCCGCAGTGGAAAAACTCCACCCAGAGGGTTTAAATCTGAATGGAAACTCGTTCAACACTGCATCAGTCCCAACTTTGACCGGGACCTGCAGCCTCTCTGGCCTGAGACACTCATCCACCCCCCGGGACTCTCTCCCTGCTCCCAGCTTGGACTGCACCCTCACTATCCCAGCCACCCAGGTCCCAGTCCCTCAGCCTCATCTCACCGACTGCCACTCAGAAATAATCCAGTCAATCCCCGGCCTCCCAGGTCTGCATCAGGAGCGAAAGCCATTAATTAAATATTAATAATCTTAAAGAGATAGGGAGAGAGAGAGAGAGAGAGAGAGAGAGAGACAGACAAAGGCAGAGAGAGAGAGAGACAGACATAGGCACACACACTGATAGAGATACCAAGACACACACAGACTCTCGCACACACAGGCACTCACGGGCAAAAGGAGAGACAGATACATACAGACAGAGACACAGATTCTATCTCTTTCTCACACAGACACACACACACATACACAGAGAGAGAGACACACATACACACACACACTCGCCCAACAGATACAGAGACGCATACACACACACATATAAACACACCCACACAGATACAGAGACACCCACACAGCGAGATAGAGACACATACATACACACCCAGACAGAGAGAGATAGACACACACACACACACACACACACAGAGTTAGAGACACACACCCACACCGCCACCCGCTGGTGGGCCCCCGCACTGCAGGTCCACAGGGAGTCCTCCACATTTGCCTTCTTCACCGCCTGCTGTACCAGCATGCCAACTTTCAATGCCACTAAGTGAAGGAAGTGCATCCGGGAGGGCGCTGAGCACCTCGAGTCTCGTCGTCAGAGCGTGCAGAAAGCAAGCGCAGGCAGCGGAAGGAGCGTGCGGCAAACCAGTCCCACCCACCCCTTCCCTCAACGACTATCTGTCCCACCTGTGACAGCGACTCATAGGCAGCCCGTCGGAATCGAGGAAGACTTGCTTCCACTCCCAAAGTGAGTTCTTTGATGGCTGAACAGTCCGATACGAGAGCCACAGACCCTGTTACAGGTGGGACAGACATTGGTCAGGAGAAGGGGTCGGTAGGTTTGCCGCGCGCTCCTTCCGCTGCCTGCGCTTGGCCTCTTCATGCTCCTAGCGTCGAGTCTCAAAGAGCTCAACGCCCTCCCGGATGGACTTTCTCCACCTCGGGCGGTCTGCGGCCAGAGTCTCCCAGGTGTCAGTGGTGACGTCGCACTTTACCAGGGAGGCTTTGAGGGTGTCATTATAACATTTCCGCTGTCCTCCTTTGGCTCATTTACCATGAAGGAGCTTCGTATAAAGCATTTGCTTAGGGAGTCTCGTATCTGGCATGCATACTATGTGGCCTGCCCAGCGAAGCTGATCGAGTGTGGTCAGTGCTTCAATACTGGGGATGTTGGCCTGGTCGTGGACACTGATGTTGGTGCGCCTGTCCTCCCAGGGGATTTGCAGGATCTTGTGGAGATATCGTTGGTGATATATCTCCAGCGACTTGAGGTGCCTTCTGTACATCGTCCATGCCTCAGACCCATACAGGAGGGCGGGTATTACTACAGCCCTGTGGACCATGAGTTTGGCGGTAGATTTGAGGACCTGGTCTTCAAACACTCTTTTCCGCAGGCGGCCGAGGGCTGCGCTGGCGCACTGGAGGCGATGCAGAATCTCCGCATCAATGTCTGCCTTTGTTGATAAGAGGCTCCCGAGGTTTGGGAAATGGTCCACGTTGTCCAGGGCCGCGCCGTGGATCTTGATGATTGGAGGGCAGTGCTGTGCAGCGATGGCAGGCTGGTGAAGGACCTTTGTCTTACGGATGTTAAGCGTAAGGCCCATGCTTTCATATGCCTCAGTGAATACATGGACTATATCCTGGAGTTCAGTCTCTGAATGTGTACAGATGCAAGCATCGCCCGCATACTGCAGCTCAATGCCAGAGGTTGGAGTGATCTTGGGATCTTGGATCTGGCCTGGAGGCAGCGTAGGTTAAACAGCTTCCCACTGGTTCTGTAGTTTAATTCCACTCCAGCGGGGAGCTTGTGGATTGTGAGGTGGAGCATGGCAGTGAGGAAGATTGAGAAGAGGGTTGGAGCGATAACGCAGCCCTGTTTGACCCCGGTCCGGACGTGAATTGGGTCTGTAATGGATCCGTTGGGAAGGATCACGGCCTGCATGTCATCGTGAAGCAGGCAAAGGATGTTGACAAAGTTTTGGGGGCATCCGAAACGGAGGAGGACGCTCCATAGACCGTCACGGTTGACAGTGTCAAAGGCCTTTGTAAGATCGAAAAAGGCCATGTATAAGGGCTGGCGCTGCCTCCTGCATTTTTACTGCAACTGCTGCGCTGCAAAGATCATGTCAAAGAAATCCCCTCCAGCCCCTACAGCCCTCCCTATCTCTGTAACCCCCTCCAGCCCCGACACCCCTCCCTATCTCTGTAACCCCTCCAGCCCCTACACCCCTCCCCATCTCTGTAACCTCCTCCAGCCCCGACACCCCTCCCTATCTCCCTAACCCCCTCCAGGCCCACAACCCACCCCCAAGATCTCTGCGCTCCTCTAATTCTGCTCTTGAGCATCCCTGATTATAATCGCTCCACCATCGATGGCCGTGCCTTCTGTTGGCTGGGCCCCAAGCTCTGGAACTCCCTCCCTAAACCTCTCTAATCTCTTTCCTCCTTCAAGATGCCCCTTAAAACCAATCTCTTTGACCAAGCTTTTGGTCACCTGTGCTAATTTCCCCTTATGCGGCTCGGTGTCAAATTTCTTGTCTTATAACATTCCTGTGAAGCACCTTGGGATGTTTCAATACGTTAAGGGCACTATATAAATACAGGTTGTTGTTGTTGAGTATATTCATCATCATAGGCAGTCCCTTGAAATCGAGGAAGACTTCCTTCCACTCTAAAGGCGCTCCCTCAGTACTGCCCCTCCGACAGTGTGGCGCTCCCTCAGTACTGCCCCTCCGACAGTGTGGCGCTCCCTCAGTACTGCCCCTCCGACAGTGTGGCGCTCCCTCAGTACTGCCCCTCCGACAGTGCGGCGTTCCGTCAGTAGTGCCCCTCCGACAGTGCGGCACTTCCTCAGTTCTGCCCCACCGACAGTGAGAGCCATCGCCCCTGGACCCATCCCCTCCCCTGCCATCGCCCATGACCCCTCCCCTCTCCCACCCCCATCACCCATTACCCTGCCGCCGATGGGTATTTATATCTGAGGACAATAACATTTCCTTAGCACAATATCTCTGTCGATTCCAGTCCGACACCAGCTCCCGGCCTATTTCCCATCTCACTCAGCAACCCCACCTAGTGGCGGAGGGAAATTTCACAACCGTCGAGCTCACTTAAGTC
Organism: Pristiophorus japonicus; assembly: GCF_044704955.1. Lineage (NCBI taxonomy): Eukaryota > Metazoa > Chordata > Chondrichthyes > Pristiophoridae > Pristiophorus > Pristiophorus japonicus. The sequence goes on along the minus strand of NC_091990.1, from coordinate 187,552,814 downwards.
TGATAATTATCCAATCTGCACCTCACCCCCTGCCCCCCTGAAACTGGGCCTAACAGTCCTACATAAGAATTAGGAACAGGAGTAGGCTATCTAGCCCCTCGAGGCTGCTCCTCCATTCAACAAGATCATGGCTGATCTGGCCGTGGACTCAGCTCCACTTACCCGCCCGCTCCCCATAACCCTTAATTCCCTTACTGGTTAAAAATCTATCTATCTGTGACTTGAATACATTCAATCAGCTAGCCTCAACTGCTTCCCTGGGCAGAGAATTCCACAGATTCACAACCCTCTGGGAGAAGAAATTCCTTCTCAACTTGGTTTTAAATTGGCTCCCCCGTATTTTGAGGCCGTGCCCCCTAGTTCTAGTCTCCCCGACCAGTGGAAACAACCTCTCTGCCTCTACCTTATCGATCCCTTTTATTATTTTAAATGTTTCTATAAGATCACCCCTCATCCTTCTGAACTCCAACGAGTAAAGACTCAGTCTACTCAATCTATCATCATAAGGTAACCCCCTCATCTCCGGAATCAGCCGAGTGAATCGTCTCCGTACCCTCTCCAAAGCTAGTATATCCTTCCTTAATTAAGGTGACCAAAACTGCACGCAGTACTCCAGGTGGGGCCTCACCAATACCCTGTACAGTTGCAGCAGGACCTCCCTGCTTTTGTACTCCATCCCTTTCGCAATGAAGGCCAACATTCCATTCGCCTTCCTGATTACCTGCTACACCTGCAAACTAACTTTTTGGGATTTATGCACAAGGACCCCGAGGTCCCTCTGCACCGCAGCATGTTGTAATTTCTCCCCATTCAAATAATATTCCCTTTTACTGTTTTTTTTCCCAAGGCGGATGACCTCACATTTTCCGACATTGTATTCCATCTGCCAAACCTTAGCCCATTCGCTTAACCTATCTAAATCTCTTTGCAGCCTCTCTGTGTCCTCTACACAACCCACTTTCCCACTAATCTTTGTGTCATCTGCAAATTTTGTTACACTACACTCGATCCCCTCTTCCAGGTCATCTATGTATATTGTAAACAGTTGTGGTCCCAGCACCGATCACTGTGGCACACCACTAACCACCGATTTCCAACCTGAAAAGGACCCATTTATCCCGACTCTCTGCTTTCTGTTAGTTAGCCAATTCTCTATTCATGTTAATACATTTCCTCTGACTCCGCGTACCTTTATCTTCTGCAGTAACCTTTTGTGTGGCACCTTATCGAATGCCTTTTGGAATTCTAAATACACCACATCCATCGGTACACCTCTATCCACCATGCTCATTATATCCTCAAAGAATTCCAGTAAATTAGTTAAACATGATTTCCCCTTCATGAATCCATGTTGCGTCTGCTTGATTGCACTATTCCTATCTAGATGTTCCACTATTTCTTCCTTAATGATAGCTTCAAGCATTTTCCCCACTACAGATGTTAAACTAATCGGACTATAGTTACCTGCCTTTTGTCTGCCCCCTTTTTTAAACAGAGGCATTACATTAGTTGCTTTCCAATCCGATGGTACCTCCCCAGAGTCCAGAGAATTTTGGTAGATAAATAATACGAATGCATCTGCTATAACTTCCGTCATCTCTTTTAATATCCTGGGATGCATTTCATCAGAACCAGGGGACTTGTCTACCTTGAGTCCCATTAGCCTGTCCAGCACTACCCACCTAGTGATAGTGATTGTCTCAAGGTCCTCCCTTCACACATTTCCGTGACCAGCAATTTTTGGCATGGTTTTTGTGTCTTCCACTGTGAAGACCGGAGCAAAATAATTGTTTAAGGTCTCAGCCATTTCCACATTTCCCATTATTAAATCCCCCTTCTCATCTTCTAAGGGACCAATATTTACTTTAGTCACTCTCTTCCGTTTTATATATCGGTAAAAGCTTTTACTATCTGGTTTTATGTTTTGCGCAAGTTTACATTCGTAATCGATCTTCCTTCCTTTATTGCTTTCTTAGTCATTCTTTGCTGTCGTTTAAAATTTTCCCAATCTTCTAGTTTCTTGGCCACCTTATACGCATTGGTTTTTAATCTGATACTCTCCTTTATTTCCTTGGTTATCCACGGCTGGTTATCCCTTCTCTTACCGCCCTTCTTTTTCACTGGAATATATTTTTGTTGAGCACTATGAAAGAGCTCCTTAAAAGTCCTCCACTGTTCCTCAATTGTGCCACCGTTTAGTCTCTATTCCCAGTCTACTTTAGCCAACTCTGCCCTCATCCCACTGAAGTCCCCTTTGTTTAAGCATAATACGCTCGTTTGAGACACTACTTCCTCACCCTCAATCTGCATTACAAATTCAACCATACTGTGATCACTCATTCCAAGAGGATCTTTTACTCGGAGATCATTTATTATTCCTGTCTCATTACACAGGACCAGATCTAAGATAGCTTGCTCCCTTGTAGGTTCTGTAACATACTGTTCTAAGAAACAATCCCATATGCATTCTATGAATTCCTCTTCAAGGATACCCCGTGCGATTTGATTTGACCAATCGATATGTAGGGTAAAATCCCCCATGATTACTGCCGTTCCTTTTTCACATGCCTCCATTATTCCCTTGTTTATTGTCCGCCCCACCGTGAAGTTATTATTTGGGGGCCTATAAACTACACCCACCAGTGACTTTTTCCCCTTACTATCTCTAATCTTCACCCACAATGATTCAACATTTTGTTCATTAGAGCTAATATCATCTCTCACAACTGCCCCAATATCATCCTTTATTAACAAAGCCATCCCTTCTTGTCTATCTTTCTGAATTGTCAGATACCCATCTATGTTTAATTCCCAGTCTTGGCCACCCTGCAACCATGTTTCAGTAATGGCCACCAAATCATACCCATTTGTAATGATTTGTGCCGTCAACTCATTTACTTTGTTTCGAATGCTGCGTGCGTTTAGGTAAAGTGTTTCAATACTAGTTTTTAAACCATGATTTTTAGTTTTGACCCCTTCTGCAGCCCCTTTACATTCATACATATTGTCCCTTCCTATCACGTTGTGGTTTGCACTTACCCCAGTGCTACTCTGCTCTGTTGCCTCCTGCCTTTTGCATTCTTTCTTGGAGTTCTGTTCATCTGAACTCTCACCCACCCTAACTAGCTCAGAGCCCTCTCCTGGGTTCCCATCCTCCTGCCAAGCGAGTTTAAAGCCCTCCCAACCGTACTATCAAAACCACCCGTGAGACCATTGGTCCCGTCTCTGTTGAGGTGTAACCTGTACGACTTGTATAGGTCCCATCTATCCCAGAAGCGGTCCCAATTGTTTAGGAAACTAAAGCCCTCCCTTCTACACCAATGCCCCAGCACGTATTTATCTGACTAGCCTTCCTATTTCTACCCTCACTAGAACGTGGCACTGGCAGTAATCCCAAGATTACCAACTTTGAGGTCCTGGCTTTCAATCTTACTTCTAGCTCCTTAAACTCAGCTTTCAGGACCTCACCCCTCTTTCTACCTATGTCGTTGGTACCAATGTGGACCACAACCATTGGCTGTTCTCCCTCCCTCCCCAGAATGCCCTGCAGTCGGTCAGTGACATCATTGACCCTTGCATCACGGAGGCAACACACCATCCTGTTGTCACTTTTGCTGCCGCAGAAGCGCCTATCTGCTCCCCTAACTATTGAATCTCCTATCTCTATAGCCCTTCCCGTCTTCTTCCTGCCCCCTGTGCAGCTGAACCACCCATGGTGCTGTGGACTTGTCACTGGCTGCACACCCCAGAGGCATCACCGCCCTCGCCAGTAGTCAGAATAGAGTACCGGTTGGAGAGCGAGATAGCCTCAGGGGAATCCTGCACTAGCTGCCTCGCCATACTCTTGTGTCCAACGGTCACCCATTCCGTATCCTCCGGTACCCTTTTAAATTGTTCCCAGTGTCCTCGTGTCTCTGTGTCTCCGTGTCTCAGTGTCCCAATGTTCCAGTGTCCCAGTGTCCTAGTGTCTCTGTGTCCCAGTGTCCTAGTGACTCTGTGTCCCAGTGTCCCAATCTCCCAGTGTCCCAGTTTCTCTGTCTCTCCGTGTCTCAGTGTCTCAGTGTCCCAGTGTCCTAGTGTCCCAGTGTCCTTGTGTCTCTGCGTCTCCGTGTTTCAGTGTCGCAGTGTCTCCGTGTCCCAGTGTCCCAGTGTCTCTGTGTCTCCGTGTCTCAGTGTCCCAGGGTCCCAGGGTCTTAGTGTCCTAGTGTCTCTGTGTCTCCGTATCCCACTGTCCCAGTGTCTCTGTGTCTCCGTGTCTTAGTGTCCCAGTGTCCGAGTGTACCAGTGTCCCAGTGTCTCTGTGTCTCTGTGTCTCCGTGTCTCAGTGTCCCAGTGTCCCAGTGTCCAGTGTTCTGCTGTCTCTGTGCCTCAGTGTCTCAGTGTCTCAGTGCCCCAGTGTTCCAGTGTCCTATTATTTCTGTGTCCCAGTGTCCCAGTGACCCAGTGTCCTAGTGTTTCTGTGTCTCAGTGTCCAAGTGTACCAGTACCTCATTGTCCTGGTGTCTCATTGTCCCAGTGTCTCAGTGTCCCAGTGCCCCAGTGTCCCAGTGCCCTAGTGACTCTGTGTCTCCGTGTCCCATTGTCCCAGTGTCCCAGTGCCCTAGTGACTCTGTGTCTCTGTGTCTCTGTGTCCCAGTGTCCCAGTGCCCTAGTGACTCTGTGTCTCTGTGTCTCCGTGTCCCAGTGCCCCAGTGTTCCAGTGCCCTAGTGACTCTGTTTCTCTGTGTCTCCGTGTCTCAGTGTCCCAGTGCCCCAGTGTCCCAGTGCCCTAGTGACTCTGTGTCGCCTTGTCTCTGTGTACCAGTGTCCCAGTGTCTCTGTATCACTGTGTCTCCTTGTCTCCGTGTCCCAGTGGCCTAGTGTTTCTGTGTCTCCATGTCTCTGTATCTCTGTGTCTACGTGTCCCAGTTTCCTAGTGTCTCTGTATCTCCGTGTCTCCGTGTCCCAGTTTCCTAGTGTCTCCGTGTCTCCGTGTCCCAGTCTCCCAGTGCCCCAGTGACTCTGAGTCTCTGTGTCTCCGTGTCCCAGTGTCTTAGTGTCTCTGTATCTCTGTGTCTTCGTTTCTCCGTGTCCCAGTGTCCTAGTGTTTCTGTGTCTCCGTGTCTCTGTGTCTCCGTGTCCCAGTGTCCCAGTGCCCCAGTGCCCTGTGTCTCTGTGTCTCCGTGTCCCAGTGCCCCAGTGTCCCAGTGCCCGAGTGACTCTGTGTCTCTGTGTTTCCGTGTCCCAGTGTCCCAGTGCCCTAGTGACTCTGTGTCTCTGTGTCTCCGTGTCTCCGTGTCCCAGTGTCCCAGTGCCCTAGTCCCAGTGTCCCAGTGCCCTAGTGTCTCTGTGTCTCCGTGTCCCAGTGTCCTAGTGTCTCTGTATCTCTGTGTCTCCTTGTCACCGTGTCCCAGTGGCCTAGTGTTTCTGTGTCTCCGTGTCTCTGTGTCTCCGTGTCCCAGTGTCCTAATGTCTCTGTATCTCTGTGTCTCCGTGTCCCAGTGTCCTAGTGTCTCCTTGTCCCAGTGTCCCAGTGTCTCCGTGTCCCAGTGTCCTCGTGACTCTGTGTCTCTGTGTCTCCGTGTCCCAGTGTCCTAGTGTCTCTGTATCTCCGTGTCTCCTTGTCTCCGTGTCCCAGTGGCCTAGTTTTTCTGTGTCTCCATGTCTCTGTATCTCTGTGTCTCCGTGTCCCAGTGTCCTAGTGTCTCTGTATCTCTGTGTCTCCGTGTCCCAGTTTCCTAGTATCTCTCTATCTCCGTGTCTCCGTGTCCCAGTTTCCTAGTGTCTCCGTGTCTCCGTGTCCCAGTGTCCCAGTGCCCTAGTGACTCTGTGTCTCTGTGTCTCCGTGTCCCAGTGTCCTAGTGTCTCTGTATCTCTGTGTCTCCGTTTCTCCTTGTCCCAGTGTCCTAGTGTTTCTGTGTCTCCGTGTCTCTGTGTCTCCGTGTCCCAGTGTCTCAGTGTCCTAGTGTTTCTGTGTCTCTGTGTCCCAGTGTCCTAGTGTCTCAGTGTCCCAGTGTCCCTGTGACCCAGTGCCCCAGTGTCCTAGTGTCTCCGTGTCCCAGTGTCCCAGTGTCCTAGTGTTTCTGTCTCTCTGTGTCCCAGTGTCCTAGTGTCTCTATGTCTCTGTGTCTCAGAGTCTCAGTGTCCCAGTGTCCCTGTGGCCCAGTGCCCCAGTGTCCAAGTGTCTCCGTGTTTCCGTGTCTCAGTGTCCTAGTGTCTCTGTATCTCTGTGTCTCCTTGTCTCCGTGTCCCAGTGGCCTAGTGTTTCTGTGTCTCCGTGTCTCCGTGTCTCTGTGTCTCCGTGTCCCAGTATCCTAGTGTCTCTCTATCTCTGTGTCTCCGTGTCCCAGTGTCCTAGTGTCTCCGTGTCCTAGTGTCCCAGTGTTTCCGTGTCCCAGTGTCCTAGTGACTCTGTGCCTCTGTGTCTCCGTGTCCCAGTGTCCTAGTGTCTCTGTATCTCTGTGTCTCCTTGTCTCCGTGTCCCAGTGGCCTAGTGTTTCTGTGTCTCCATGTCTCTGTATCTCTGTGTCTCCGTGTCCCAGTGTCCTAGTGTCTCTGTATCTCTTTGTCTCAGTGTCCCAGTTTCCTAGTGTCTCTCTATCTCCGTGTCTCCGTGTTCCAGTTTCCTAGTGTCTCCGTGTCTCCGTGTCCCAGTGTCCCAGTGTCCTAGTGTCTCTGTATCTCTGTGTCTCCTTGTCTCCGTGTCCCAGTGGCCTAGTGTTTCTGTGTCTCCATGTCTCTGTATCTCTGTGTCTACGTGTCCCAGTTTCCTAGTGTCTCTGTATCTCCGTGTCCCAGTTTCCTATTGTCTCTCTATCTCCGTGTCTCCGTGTCCCAGTGTCCCAGTGCCCTAGTGACTCTGTGTCTCTGTGTCTCCGTGTCCCAGTGTCCCAGTGTCCCAGTGCCCTGGTGACTCTCTGTCTCCTTGTCTCTGTGTCCCAGTGTCCCAGTGCCCCAGTGTCCCAGTGCCCTAGTGACTCTGTGTCTCTGTGTCTCTGTGTCCCCATGTCCCAGTGTCCCAGTGTCCCAGTGCCCTAGTGACTCTGTGTCTCTGTGTCTCCGTGTCCCAGTGTCCCAGTGTCCCAGTGCCCTAGTGACTCTGTGTCTCCTTGTCTCTGTGTCCCAGTGTCCCAGTGCCCCAGTGCCCCAGTGCCCTGGTGACTCTGTGTCTCTGTGTCTCTGTGTCCCCATGTCCCAGTGTCCCAGTGTCCCAGTGCCCTAGTGACTCTGTGTCTCCGTGTCTCCGTGTCCTAGTGTCTCCGTGTCCCAGTGCCCTAGTGACTCTGTGCCTCTGTGTCTCCGTGTCTCCGTGTCCCAGTGCCCTAGTCCCAGTGACCCAGTGCCTTAGTGTCTCTGTGTCTCTGTGTCTCCGTGTCCCAGTGTCCTAGTGTCTCTGTATCTCTGTGTCTCCGTGTCTCCGTGTCCCAGTGTCCTAGTGTCTCCGTGTCCCAGTGTCCCAGTGTCTCGGTGTCCCAGTGTCCTAGTGTCTCCGTGTCCCAGTGTCCCAGTGCCCTAGTGACGCTGTGTCTCTGTGTCTCCGTGTCCCAGTGTCCTAGTGTCTCTGTGTCCCAGTGTCTCAGTGTCTCCGTGTCCCAGTGTCCTAGTGACTCTGTGTCTCTGTGTCTCCGTGTCCCAGTGTCCTAGTGTCTCTGTATCTCTGTGTCTCCTTGTCTCCGTGTCTCAGTGGCCTAGTGTTTCTGTGTCTCCATGTCTCTGTATCTCTGTGTCTACGTGTCCCAGTTTCCTAGTGTCTCTGTATCTCCGTGTCCCAGTTTCCTAGTGTCTCCGTGTCTCCGTGTCCCAGTGTCCCAGTGCCCTAGTGACTCTGTGTCTCTGTGTCTCCGTGTCCCAGTGTCCTAGTGTCTCTGTATCTCTGTTTCTCCGTGTCCCAGTATCCGAGTCTTTCTGTGTCTCCGTGTCTCTGTGTCTCTGTGTCCCCATGTCCCAGTGTCCCAGTGCCCTGTGTCTCCGTGTCCCAGTGTCCCAGTGCCCCAGTGTCCCAGTGCCCTAGTGATTCTGTGTCTCTGTGTCTCTGTGTCCCAGTGTCCCAGTGCCCTAGTGACTCTGTGTCTCTGTGTCCCAGTGTCCCAGTGCCCTAGTGACTCTGTGTCTATGTGTCTCCGTGTCCCAGTGCCCCAGTGTTCCAGTGCCCTAGTGACTCTGTTTCTCTGTGTCTCCGTGTCCCAGTGCCCCAGTGTCCCAGTGCCCTAGTGACTCTGTGTCTCCTTGTCTCTGTGTCCCAGTGTCCCAGTGTCTCTGTATCTCTGTGTCTCCTTGTCTCCGTGTCCCAGTGGCCTAGTGTTTCTGTGTCTCCATGTCTCTGTATCTCTGTGTCTACGTTTCCCAGTTTCCTAGTGTCTCTGTGTCTCCGTGTCTCCGTGTCCCAGTTTCCTAGTGTCTCCGTGTCTCCGTGTCCCAGTGTCCCAGTGCTCTAGTGACTCTGTGCCTTCGTTTCTCCGTGTCCCAGTGTCCTAGTGTTTCTGTGTCTCCGTGTCTCTGTGTCTCTGTGTCCCCATGTCCCAGTGTCCCAGTGTCCCAGTGCCCTGTGTCTCTGTGTCTCCGTGTCCCAGTGTCCCAGTGCCCCAGTGTCCCAGTGCGCTAGTGACTCTGTGTCTCTGTGTCTCCGTGTCCCAGTGTCCCATTGTCCCAGTGCCCTAGTGACTCTGTGTCTCCGTGTCTCCGTGTCCCAGTGTCCCAGTGTCCTAGTCCCAGTGTCCCAGTGCCCTAGTGTCTCTGTGTCTCCGTGTCCCAGTGTCCTAGTGTCTCTGTATCTCTGTGTCTCCTTGTCTCCGTGTCCAGTGGCCTAGTGTTTCTGTGTCTCCGTGTCTCCGTGTCTCTGTATCTCTGTGTCTCCGTGTCCCAGTGTCCTAGTGTCTCTGTATCTCTGTGTCTCCGTGTCCCAGTGTCCTAGTGTCTCCGTGTCCCAGTGTCCCAGTATCTCCGTGTCCCAGTGTCCTAGTGACTCTGTGTCTCTGTGTCTCCGTGTCCCAGTGTCCTAGTGTCTCTGTATCTCCGTGTCTCCTTGTCTCCGTGTCCCAGTGGCCTAGAGTTTCTGTGTCTCCATGTCTCTGTATCTCTGTGTCTCCGTGTCCCAGTGTCCTAGTGTCTTTGTATCTCTGTGTCTCCGTGTCCCAGTTTCCTAGTGTCTCTCTATCTCCGTGTCTCCGTGTCCCAGTTTCCTAGTGTCTCCGTGTCTCCGTGTCCCAGTGTCCTAGTGACTCTGTGTCTCTGTGTCTCCGTTTCTCCTTGTCCCAGTGTCCTAGTGTTTCTGTGTCTCCGTGTCTCTGTGTCTCCGTGTCCCAGTGTCCCAGTGTCCTAGTGTTTCTGTGTCTCTGTGTCCCAGTGTCCTAGTGTCTCAGTGTCTCAGTATCCCAGTGTCTCTGTGACCCAGTGCCCCAGTGTCCTCGTGTCTCCGTGTCCCAGTGTCCCAGTATCCTAGTGTTTCTGTGTCTCTGTGTCCCAGTGTCCTAGTGTCTCTGTGTCTCAGTGTCTCAGTGTCCCAGCGTCCCTGTGACCCAGTGTCCTAGTGTCTCCGTGTTTCCGTGTCTCAGTGTCCCTGTGACCCAGTGCCCCAATGTCCTAGTGTCTCTGTGTCACCGTGTCCCAGTGTCCTAGTGTCTCCTTGTCTCCGTGTCTCTATCTCTGTGTCTCCGTGTCCCAGTGTCCCAGTGTCTCCGTGTCCCACTGTCCCAGTGTCTCTGTATCTCTGTGTCTCCTCGTCTCCGTGTCCCAGTGGCCTAGTGTCTCCGTGTCTCCGTGTCTCTATCTCTGTGTCTCCGTGTCCCAGTGTCCTAGTGTCTCTCTATCTCTGTGTCTCCGTGTCCCAGTGTCCTAGTGTCTCCGTGTCCCAGTGTCCCAGTGTTTCCGTGTCCCAGTGTCCTAGTGACTCTGTGTCTCTGTGTCTCCGTGTCCCAGTGTCCTAGTGTCTCTGTATCTCTGTGTCTCCTTGTTTCCGTGTCCCAGTGGCCTAGTGTTTCTGTGTCTTCATGTCTCTGTATCTCTGTGCCTCCGTGTCCCAGTGTCCTAGTGTCTCTGTATCTCTGTGTCTCTGTGTCCCAGTTTCCTAGTGTCTCTCTATCTCCGTGTCTCCGTGTCCCAGTTTCCTAGTGTCTCCGTGCCTCCGTGTCCCAGTGTCCCAGTGCCCTAGTGACTCTGTATCTCTGTGTCTCCGTGTCCCAGTGTCCTAGTGTCTCTGTATCTCTGTGTCTCCGTGTCCCAGTTTCCTAGTGTCTCTCTATCTCCGTGCCTCCGTGTCCCAGTTTCCAAGTGTCTCCGTTTCTCCGTGTCCCAGTGACCTAGTGTTTCTGTGTCTCTGTGTCTCCGTGTCCCAGTGTCCCAGTGTCCTAGTGTTTCTGTGTCTCTGTGTCCCAGTGTCCTAGTGTCTCAGTGTCTCAGTGTCCCAGTGTCCCTGTGACCCAGTGTCCTAGTGTCTCCGTGTCCCAGTGTCCCAGTGTCCTAGTGTGTCTGTGTCTCTGTGTCCCAGTGTCCTAGTGTCTCGGTGTCTCTGTGTCTCAGTGTCTCAGTGTCCCAGTGTCCCTGTGACCCAGTGCCCCAGTGTCCTAGTGTCTCCGTGTCTCAGTGTCCCTGTGACCCAGTGCCCCAGTGTCCTAGTGTCTCTGTGTCTCCGTGTCCCAGTGTCTTAGTGTCTCTGTATCTCTGTGTCTCCGTTTCTCCGTGTCCCAGTGTCCTAGGGTTTCTGTGTCTCCATGTCTCTGTGTCCCCATGTCCCAGTGTCCCAGTGTCCCAGTGCCCTGTGTCTCTGTGTCTCTGTGTCTCCGTGTCCCAGTGTCCCAGTGTCCCAGTGCCCTAGTGACTCTGTGTCTCCGTGTCTCCGTGTCCCAGTGTCCCAGTGCCCTAGTCCCAGTGTCCCAGTGCCCTAGTGACTCTGTGTCTCCGTGTCCCAATGCCCTAGTGTCTCTGTATCTCTGTGTCTCCTTGTCTCCGCGTCCCAGTGGGCTAGTGTTTCTGTGTCTCCGTGTCTCTGTATCTCTTTGTCTCCGTGTCCCAGTGTCCTAGTGTTTCTGTGTCTCTGTGTCCCAGTGTCCTAGTGTCTCAGTGTCTCAGTATCCCAGTGTCCCTGTGACCCAGTGCCCCAGTGTCCTCGTGTCTCCGTGTCCCAGTGTCCCAGTGTCCTAGTGTTTCTGTGTCTCTGTGTCCCAGTGTCCTAGTGTCTCTGTGTCTCTGTGTCTCAGTGTCTCAGTGTCCCAGTGTCCCTGTGACCCAGTGTCCTAGTGTCTCCGTGTTTCCGTGTCTCAGTGTCCCTGTGACCCAGTGCCCCAATGTCCTAGTGTCTCTGTGTCACCGTGTCCCAGTGTCCTAGTGTCTCCGTGTCTCTATCTCTGTGTCTCCGTGTCCCAGTGTCCTAGTGTCTCTCTATCTCTGTGTCTCCGTGTCCCAGTGTTCCAGTGTCTCCGTGTCCCAGTGTCCCAATGTCTCTGTATCTCTGTGTCTCCTCGTCTCCGTGTCCCAGTGGCCTCGTGTCTCCGTGTCTCCGTGTCTCTATCTCTGTGTCTCCGTGTCCCAGTGTACTAGTGTCTCTGTATCTCTGTGTCTCCGTGTCCCAGTGTTCCAGTGTCTCCGTGTCCCAGTGTCCCAATGTCTCTGTATCTCTGTGTCTCCTCGTCTCCGTGTCCCAGTGGCCTCGTGTCTCCGTGTCTCCGTGTCTCTATCTCTGTGTCTCCGTGTCCCAGTGTACTAGTGTCTCTGTATCTCTGTGTCTCCGTGTCCCAGTGTCCTAGTGTCTCTGTATCTCTGTGTCTCCTTGTCACCGTGTCCCAGTGGCCTAGTGTTTCTGTGTCTCCGTGTCTCTGTGTCTCCGTGTCCCAGTGTCCTAATGTCTCTGTATCTCTGTGTCTCCGTGTCCCAGTGTCCTAGTGTCTCCTTGTCCCAGTGTCCCAGTGTCTCCGTGTCCCAGTGTCCTCGTGACTCTGTGTCTCTGTGTCTCCGTGTCCCAGTGTCCTAGTGTCTCTGTATCTCCGTGTCTCCTTGTCTCCGTGTCCCAGTGGCCTAGTGTTTCTGTGTCTCCATGTCTCTGTATCTCTGTGTCTCCGTTTCCCAGTGTCCTAGTGTCTCTGTATCTCTGTGTCTCCGTGTCCCAGTTTCCTAGTATCTCTCTATCTCCGTGTCTCCGTGTCCCAGTTTCCTAGTGTCTCCGTGTCTCCGTGTCCCAGTGTCCCAGTGCCCTAGTGACTCTGTGTCTCTGTGTCTCCGTGTCCCAGTGTCCTAGTGTCTCTGTATCTCTGTGTCTCCGTTTCTCCTTGTCCCAGTGTCCTAGTGTTTCTGTGTCTCCGTGTCTCTGTGTCTCCGTGTCCCAGTGTCTCAGTGTCCTAGTGTTTCTGTGTCTCTGTGTCCCAGTGTCCTAGTGTCTCAGTGTCCCAGTGTCCCTGTGACCCAGTGCCCCAGTGTCCTAGTGTCTCCGTGTCCCAGTGTCCCAGTGTCCTAGTGTTTCTGTCTCTCTGTGTCCCAGTGTCCTAGTGTCTCTATGTCTCTGTGTCTCAGAGTCTCAGTGTCCCAGTGTCCCTGTGACCCAGTGCCCCAGTGTCCAAGTGTCTCCGTGTTTCCGTGTCTCAGTGTCCTAGTGTCTCTGTATCTCTGTGTCTCCTTGTCTCCGTGTCCCAGTGGCCTAGTGTTTCTGTGTCTCCGTGTCTCCGTGTCTCTGTATCTCTGTGTCTCCGTGTCCCAGTATCCTAGTGTCTCTCTATCTCTGTGTCTCCGTGTCCCAGTGTCCTAGTGTCTCCGTGTCCTAGTGTCCCAGTGTTTCCGTGTCCCAGTGTCCTAGTGACTCTGTGCCTCTGTGTCTCCGTGTCCCAGTGTCCTAGTGTCTCTGTATCTCTGTGTCTCCTTGTCTCCGTGTCCCAGTGGCCTAGTGTTTCTGTGTCTCCATGTCTCTGTATCTCTGTGTCTCCGTGTCCCAGTGTCCTAGTGTCTCTGTATCTCTTTGTCTCAGTGTCCCAGTTTCCTAGTGTCTCTCTATCTCCGTGTCTCCGTGTTCCAGTTTCCTAGTGTCTCCGTGTCTCCGTGTCCCAGTGTCCCAGTGTCCTAGTGTCTCTGTATCTCTGTGTCTCCTTGTCTCCGTGTCCCAGTGGCCTAGTGTTTCTGTGTCTCCATGTCTCTGTATCTCTGTGTCTACGTGTCCCAGTTTCCTAGTGTCTCTGTATCTCCGTGTCCCAGTTTCCTATTGTCTCTCTATCTCCGTGTCTCCGTGTCCCAGTGTCCCAGTGCCCTAGTGACTCTGTGTCTCTGTGTCTCCGTGTCCCAGTGTCCCAGTGTCCCAGTGCCCTGGTGACTCTCTGTCTCCTTGTCTCTGTGTCCCAGTGTCCCAGTGCCCCAGTGTCCCAGTGCCCTAGTGACTCTGTGTCTCTGTGTCTCTGTGTCCCCATGTCCCAGTGTCCCAGTGTCCCAGTGCCCTAGTGACTCTGTGTCTCTGTGTCTCCGTGTCCCAGTGTCCCAGTGTCCCAGTGCCCTAGTGACTCTGTGTCTCCTTGTCTCTGTGTCCCAGTGTCCCAGTGCCCCAGTGTCCCAGTGCCCTTGTGACTCTGTGTCTCTGTGTCCCCATGTCCCAGTGTCCCAGTGTCCCAGTGCCCTAGTGACTCTGTGTCTCCGTGTCTCCGTGTCCTAGTGTCTCCGTGTCCCAGTGCCCTAGTGACTCTGTGTCTCTGTGTCTCCGTGTCTCCGTGTCCCAGTGCCCTAGTCCCAGTGACCCAGTGCCTTAGTGTCTCTGTGTCTCTGTGTCTCCGTGTCCCAGTGTCCTAGTGTCTCTGTATCTCTGTGTCTCCGTGTCTCCGTGTCCCAGTGTCCTAGTGTCTCCGTGTCCCAGTGTCCCAGTGTCTCGGTGTCCCAGTGTCCTAGTGTCTCCGTGTCCCAGTGTCCCAGTGCCCTAGTGACGCTGTGTCTCTGTGTCTCCGTGTCCCAGTGTCCTAGTGTCTCTGTGTCCCAGTGTCTCAGTGTCTCCGTGTCCCAGTGTCCTAGTGACTCTGTGTCTCTGTGTCTCCGTGTCCCAGTGTCCTAGTGTCTCTGTATCTCTGTGTCTCCTTGTCTCCGTGTCTCAGTGGCCTAGTGTTTCTGTGTCTCCATGTCTCTGTATCTCTGTGTCTACGTGTCCCAGTTTCCTAGTGTCTCTGTATCTCCGTGTCCCAGTTTCCTAGTGTCTCCGTGTCTCCGTGTCCCAGTGTCCCAGTGCCCTAGTGACTCTGTGTCTCTGTGTCTCCGTGTCCCAGTGTCCTAGTGTCTCTGTATCTCTGTTTCTCCGTGTCCCAGTATCCGAGTCTTTCTGTGTCTCCGTGTCTCTGTGTCTCTGTGTCCCCATGTCCCAGTGTCCCAGTGCCCTGTGTCTCCGTGTCCCAGTGTCCCAGTGCCCCAGTGTCCCAGTGCCCTAGTGATTCTGTGTCTCTGTGTCTCTGTGTCCCAGTGTCCCAGTGCCCTAGTGACTCTGTGTCTCTGTGTCTCTGTGTCCCAGTGTCCCAGTGCCCTAGTGACTCTGTGTCTATGTGTCTCCGTGTCCCAGTGCCCCAGTGTGCCAGTGCCCTAGTGACTCTGTTTCTCTGTGTCTCCGTGTCCCAGTGCCCCAGTGTCCCAGTGCCCTAGTGACTCTGTGTCTCCTTGTCTCTGTGTCCCAGTGTCCCAGTGTCTCTGTATCTCTGTGTCTCCTTGTCTCCGTGTCCCAGTGGCCTAGTGTTTCTGTGTCTCCATGTCTCTGTATCTCTGTGTCTACGTTTCCCAGTTTCCTAGTGTCTCTGTGTCTCCGTGTCTCCGTGTCCCAGTTTCCTAGTGTCTCCGTGTCTCCGTGTCCCAGTGTCCCAGTGCTCTAGTGACTCTGTGCCTTCGTTTCTCCGTGTCCCAGTGTCCTAGTGTTTCTGTGTCTCCGTGTCTCTGTGTCTCTGTGTCCCCATGTCCCAGTGTCCCAGTGTCCCAGTGCCCTGTGTCTCTGTGTCTCCGTGTCCCAGTGTCCCAGTGCCCCAGTGTCCCAGTGCGCTAGTGACTCTGTGTCTCTGTGTCTCCGTGTCCCAGTGTCCCATTGTCCCAGTGCCCTAGTGACTCTGTGTCTCCGTGTCTCCGTGTCCCAGTGTCCCAGTGTCCTAGTCCCAGTGTCCCAGTGCCCTAGTGTCTCTGTGTCTCCGTGTCCCAGTGTCCTAGTGTCTCTGTATCTCTGTGTCTCCTTGTCTCCGTGTCCAGTGGCCTAGTGTTTCTGTGTCTCCGTGTCTCCGTGTCTCTGTATCTCTGTGTCTCCGTGTCCCAGTGTCCTAGTGTCTCTGTATCTCTGTGTCTCCGTGTCCCAGTGTCCTAGTGTCTCCGTGTCCCAGTGTCCCAGTATCTCCGTGTCCCAGTGTCCTAGTGACTCTGTGTCTCTGTGTCTCCGTGTCCCAGTGTCCTAGTGTCTCTGTATCTCCGTGTCTCCTTGTCTCCGTGTCCCAGTGGCCTAGAGTTTCTGTGTCTCCATGTCTCTGTATCTCTGTGTCTCCGTGTCCCAGTGTCCTAGTGTCTTTGTATCTCTGTGTCTCCGTGTCCCAGTTTCCTAGTGTCTCTCTATCTCCGTGTCTCCGTGTCCCAGTTTCCTAGTGTCTCCGTGTCTCCGTGTCCCAGTGCCCTAGTGACTCTGTGTCTCTGTGTCTCCGTGTCCCAGTGTCCTAGTGTCTCTGTATCTCTGTGTCTCCGTTTCTCCTTGTCCCAGTGTCCTAGTGTTTCTGTGTCTCCGTGTCTCTGTGTCTCCGTGTCCCAGTGTCCCAGTGTCCTAGTGTTTCTGTGTCTCTGTGTCCCAGTGTCCTAGTGTCTCAGTGTCTCAGTATCCCAGTGTCTCTGTGACCCAGTGCCCCAGTGTCCTCGTGTCTCCGTGTCCCAGTGTCCCAGTATCCTAGTGTTTCTGTGTCTCTGTGTCCCAGTGTCCTAGTGTCTCTGTGTCTCAGTGTCTCAGTGTCCCAGCGTCCCTGTGACCCAGTGTCCTAGTGTCTCCGTGTTTCCGTGTCTCAGTGTCCCTGTGACCCAGTGCCCCAATGTCCTAGTGTCTCTGTGTCACCGTGTCCCAGTGTCCTAGTGTCTCCTTGTCTCCGTGTCTCTATCTCTGTGTCTCCGTGTCCCAGTGTCCCAGTGTCCCAGTGTCTCCGTGTCCCACTGTCCCAGTGTCTCTGTATCTCTGTGTCTCCTCGTCTCCGTGTCCCAGTGGCCTAGTGTCTCCGTGTCTCCGTGTCTCTATCTCTGTGTCTCCGTGTCCCAGTGTCCTAGTGTCTCTCTATCTCTGTGTCTCCGTGTCCCAGTGTCCTAGTGTCTCCGTGTCCCAGTGTCCCAGTGTCTCCGTGTCCCAGTGTCCTAGTGACTCTGTGTCTCTGTGTCTCCGTGTCCCAGTGTCCTAGTGTCTCTGTATCTCTGTGTCTCCTTGTTTCCGTGTCCCAGTGGCCTAGTGTTTCTGTGTCTTCATGTCTCTGTATCTCTGTGCCTCCGTGTCCCAGTGTCCTAGTGTCTCTGTATCTCTGTGTCTCCGTGTCCCAGTTTCCTAGTGTCTCTCTATCTCCGTGTCTCCGTGTCCCAGTTTCCTAGTGTCTCCGTGCCTCCGTGTCCCAGTGTCCCAGTGCCCTAGTGACTCTGTATCTCTGTGTCTCCGTGTCCCAGTGTCCTAGTGTCTCTGTATCTCTGTGTCTCCGTGTCCCAGTTTCCTAGTGTCTCTCTATCTCCGTGCCTCCGTGTCCCAGTTTCCAAGTGTCTCCGTTTCTCCGTGTCCCAGTGTCCTAGTGTTTCTGTGTCTCTGTGTCTCCGTGTCCCAGTGTCCCAGTGTCCTAGTGTTTCTGTGTCTCTGTGTCCCAGTGTCCTAGTGTCTCAGTGTCTCAGTGTCCCAGTGTCCCTGTGACCCAGTGCCCCAGTGTCCTAGTGTCTCCGTGTCCCAGTGTCCCAGTGTCCTAGTGTGTCTGTGTCTCTGTGTCCCAGTGTCCTAGTGTCTCGGTGTCTCTGTGTCTCAGTGTCTCAGTGTCCCAGTGTCCCTGTGACCCAGTGCCCCAGTGTCCTAGTGTCTCCGTGTCTCAGTGTCCCTGTGACCCAGTGCCCCAGTGTCCTAGTGTCTCTGTGTCGCCGTGTCCCAGTGTCCTAGTGTCTCTGTATCTCTGTGTCTCCGTTTCTCCGTGTCCCAGTGTCCTAGGGTTTCTGTGTCTCCATGTCTCTGTGTCCCCATGTCCCAGTGTCCCAGTGTCCCAGTGCCCTGTGTCTCTGTGTCTCTGTGTCTCCGTGTCCCAGTGTCCCAGTGTCCCAGTGCCCTAGTGACTCTGTGTCTCCGTGTCTCCGTGTCCCAGTGTCCCAGTGCCCTAGTCCCAGTGTCCCAGTGCCCTAGTGACTCTGTGTCTCCGTGTCCCAATGCCCTAGTGTCTCTGTATCTCTGTGTCTCCTTGTCTCCGCGTCCCAGTGGGCTAGTGTTTCTGTGTCTCCGTGTCTCTGTATCTCTTTGTCTCCGTGTCCCAGTGTCCTAGTGTTTCTGTGTCTCTGTGTCCCAGTGTCCTAGTGTCTCAGTGTCTCAGTATCCCAGTGTCCCTGTGACCCAGTGCCCCAGTGTCCTCGTGTCTCCGTGTCCCAGTGTCCCAGTGTCCTAGTGTTTCTGTGTCTCTGTGTCCCAGTGTCCTAGTGTCTCTGTGTCTCTGTGTCTCAGTGTCTCAGTGTCCCAGTGTCCCTGTGACCCAGTGTCCTAGTGTCTCCGTGTTTCCGTGTCTCAGTGTCCCTGTGACCCAGTGCCCCAATGTCCTAGTGTCTCTGTGTCACCGTGTCCCAGTGTCCTAGTGTCTCCGTGTCTCTATCTCTGTGTCTCCGTGTCCCAGTGTCCTAGTGTCTCTCTATCTCTGTGTCTCCGTGTCCCAGTGTTCCAGTGTCTCCGTGTCCCAGTGTCCCAATGTCTCTGTATCTCTGTGTCTCCTCGTCTCCGTGTCCCAGTGGCCTCGTGCCTCCGTGTCTCCGTGTCTCTATCTCTGTGTCTCCGTGTCCCAGTGTCCTAGTGTCTCTGTATCTCTGTGTCTCCGTGTCACAGTGTCCTAGTGTCTCCGTGTCCCAGTGTCCCAGTGTCTCCGTGTCCCAGTGTCCTAGTGACTCTGTGTCTCTGTGTCTCCGTGTCCCAGTGTCCTAGTGTCTCTGTATCTCTGTGTCTCCTTGTCTCCGTGTCCCAGTGGCCTCGTGTTTCTGTGTCTCCATGTCTCTGTATCTCTGTGTCTCCGTGTCCCAGTGTCCTGGTGTCTCTGTATCTCTGTGTCTCCGTGTCCCAGTTTCCTAGTGTCTCTCTATCTCCGTGTCGCCGTGTCCCAGTTTCCTAGTGTCTCCGTGTCTCCGTGTCCCAGTGTCCCAGTGCCCTAGTGACTCTGTATCTCTGTGTCTCCGTGTCCCAGTGTCCTAGTGTCTCTGTATCTCTGTGTCTCCGTGTCCCAGTTTCCTAGTGTCTCCGTTTCTCCGTGTCCCTGTGTCCTAGTGTTTCTGTGTCTCTGTGTCTCCGTGTCCCAGTGTCCTAGTGTTTCTGTGTCTCTGTGTCCCAGTGTCCTAGTGTCTCAGTGTCTCAGTGTCCCAGTGTCCCTGTGACCCAGTGCCCCAGTGTCCTAGTGTCTCCGTGTCCCAGTGTCCCAGTGTCCTAGTGTTTCTGTGTCTCTGTGTCCCAGTGTCCTAGTGTCTCTGTGTCTCTGTGTCTCAGTGTCCCAGTGTCCCAGTGTCCCAGTCCCAGTGTCCCAGTGCCTTAGTGTCCTTGTATCTCTGTGTCTCCTTGTCTCCGTGTCCCAGTGGCCGAGTGTTTCTGTGTCTCCGTGTCTCTGTATCTCTGTGTCTCCGTGTCCCAGTGTCCTAGTGTCTCTGTATCTCTGTGTCTCCGTGTCTCCGTGTCCCAGTGTCCTAGTGTCTCCGTGTCCCAGTGCCCCAGTGTCTCCGTGTCCCAGTGTCCTAGTGTCTCTGTATCTCTGTGTCTCCGTGTCTCCGTGTCCCAGTGTCCTAGTGTCTCCGTGTCCCAGTGCCCCAGTGTCTCCGTGTCCCAGTGTCCTAGTGACTCTGTGTCTCTGTGTCTCTGTGTCTCCGTGTCCCAGTGTCCCAGTGGCCTAGTGACTCTGTGTCTCTGTGTCTCCGTGTCCCAGTGTCCCAGTGCCCTAGTGACTCTGTGTCTCCGTGTCCCAATGCCCTAGTGTCTCTGTATCTCTCTGTCTCCTTGTCTCCGCGTCCCAGTGGGCTAGTGTTTCTGTGTCTCCGTGTCTCTGTATCTCTTTGTCTCCGTGTCCCAGTGTCCCAGTGTCTCTGTATCTCTGTGTCTCCGTGTCCCAGTGTCATAGTGTCTCCGTGTCCCAGTGTCCCAGTGTCTCCGTGTCCCAGTGTCCTAGTGACTCTGTGTCTCTGTGTCTCCGAGTCCCAGTGTCCTAGTGTCTCTGTATCTCTGTGTCTCTGTGTCTCCGTGTCCCAGTGTCCTAGTGTCTCTGTATCTCTGTGTCCCAGTGTCCCAGTTTCCTAGTGTCTCTCTATCTCCGTGTCTCCGTGTCCCAGTGTCCCAGTGCCCTAGTGACTCTGTGTCTCCGTGTCCCAATGCCCTAGTGTCTCTGTATCTCTGTGTCTCCTTGTCGCCGCGTCCCAGTGGGCTAGTGTTTCTGTGTCTCCGTGTCTCTGTATCTCTTTGTCTCCGTGTCCCAGTGTCCCAGTGTCTCTGTATCTCTGTGTCTCCGTGTCCCAGTGTCATAGTGTCTCCGTGTCCCAGTGTCCCAGTGTCTCCGTGTCCCAGTGTCCTAGTGACTCTGTGTCTCTGTGTCTCCGAGTCCCAGTGTCCTAGTGTCTCTGTATCTCTGTGTCTCTGTGTCTCCGTGTCCCAGTGTCCTAGTGTCTCTGTATCTCTGTGTCTCCGTGTCCCAGTTTCCTAGTGTCTCTCTATCTCCGTGTCTCCGTGTCCCAGATTCCTAGTGTCTCCGTGGCTCCGTGTCCCAGTGTCCCAGTGCCCTAGTGACTCTGTGTCTCTGTGTCTCCGTGTCCCAGTGTCCTAGTGTCTCTGTATCTCTATGTCTCCGTTTCTCCGTGCCCCAGTGTCCTAGTGTTTCTGTGTCTCCGTGTCTCTGTGTCTCCGTGTCCCAGTGTCCTAGTGTCTCTGTGTCTCAGTGTCTCAGTGTCCCAGTGTCCCTGTGACCCAGTGCCCCAGTGTCCTAGTGTCTCCGTGTCCCAGTGTCCTAGTGTTTCTGTGTCTCTGTGTCCCAGTGCTCCAGTGTCCTAGTGTCTCTGTGTCTCCGTGTCTCAGTGTCCATGTGACCCAGTGCTCCAGTGTCCTAGTGTCTCTGTGTCTCCGTGTCTCAGTGTCACTGTGACCCAGTGCCCCAGTGTTCTAGTGTCTCCGTGTCCCAGTGTCCCAGTGTCTCAGTGTCACAGTGTCACAGTGTCCCAGTGTCCTAGTGTCTCTCTGTCTCTGTGTCTCCGTGTCCCAGTGTCCTAGTGTTTCTGTGTCTCCGTGTCTCCGTGTCCCAGTGTCCCAGTGCCCTAGTGTCTCTGTGTCTCTGTGTCTCCGTGTCCCAGTGTCCCAGTGTCCCAGTGTCCAGTGCCCTAGTGTCTCTGTGTCCCCGTGTCTCTGTGTCTCTGTGTCTCGCTGTCCCAGTGTCCTAGTGGCTCTGTGTCTCCCTGTCTCCGTGTCTCTGTGTCTCCGTGTCCCAGTGCCCCAGTGCCCTAGTGTCTCCGCGTCCCAGTGTCCCAGTGTCCTAGTGTTTCTGTGTAGCTGTGTCCCAGTGTCCTAGTGTCTCTGTGTCTCTGTGTCTCAGTGTCTCAGTGTCACAGTGTCCCTGTGACCCAGTGCCCCAGTGTCCTAGTGTCTCCGTGACTCAGTGTCCCTGTGACCCAGTGCCCCAGTGTCCTACTGTCTCTGTGTCTCCGTGTCCCAGTCTCCTAGTGTCTCTGCATCTCTGTGTCTCCTTGTCTCCGTGTCCCAGTGGCCTAGTGTTTCTGTCTCTCCGTATCTCCGTGTCTCTGTATTTCTGTGTCTCCGTGTCCCAGTGTCCTAGTGTCTCTGTATCTCTGTGTCTCCGTGTCCCAGTGTCTCCGTGTCCCAGTGTCCCAGTGCCTCCGTGTCCCAGTCTCCCAGTGACTCTGTGTCTCTGTGTCTCCGTGTCCCAGTGTCCTAGTGTCTCTGTATCTCTGTGTCTCCTTGTCTCCGTGTCCCAGTGGCCTAGTGTTTCTGTGTCTCCATGTCTCTGTATCTCTGTGTCTCCGTGTCCCAGTGTCCTAGTGTCTCTGTATCTCTGTGTCTCCGTGTTCCAGTTTCCTAGTGTCTCTCTATCTCCGTGTCTCCGTGTCCCAGTTTCCTAATGTCTCCGTGTCTCCGTGCCCCAGTGTCCCAGTGCCCTAGTGACTCTGTATCTCTGTGTCTCCGTGTCCGAGTGTCCTAGTGTCTCTTTATCTCTGTGTCTCCGTGTCCCAGTTTCCTAGTGTCTCTCTATCTCCGTGCCTCCGTGTCCCAGTTTCCTAGTGTCTCCGTTTCTCCGTGTCCCAGTGTCCTAGTGTTTCTGTGTCTCTGCGTCTCTGTGTCCGCTGTCCCAGTGTCCCAGTGTCCTAGTGGCTCTGTGTCTCCCTGTCTCCGTGTCTCTGTGTCTCCGTGTCCCAGTGCCCCAGTGCCCTAGTGTCTCCGTGTCCCAGTGTCCCAGTGTCCTAGTGTTTGTGTGTAGCTGTGTCCCAGTATCCTAGTGTCTCTGTGTCTCAGTGTCTCAGTGTCCCTGTGACCCAGTGTCCTAATGTCTCCGTGTCTCAGTGTCCCTGTGACCCAGTGCCCCAGTGTCATAGTGTCTCTGTATCTCTGTGTCTCCGTTTCTCCGTGTCCCAGTGTCCTAGTGTTTCTGTGTCTCCATGTCTCTGTGTCTCTGTGTCCCCATGGCCCAGTGTCCCAGTGTCCCAGTGCCCTGTGTCTCTGTGTCTCCGTGTCCCAGTGTCCCAGTGCCCTAGTGACTCTGTGTCTCTGTGTCTCCGGGTCCCAGTGTCCCAGTGTCCCAGTGCACTAGTGACTCTGTGTCTCTGTGTCTCCGTGTCTCCGTGCCCCAGTGTCCCAGTGCCCTAGTCCCAGTGTCCCAGTGCCCTAGTGTCTCTGTGTCTCCGTGTCCCAGTGCCCCAGTGTCTCTGTATCTCTGTGTCTCCTTGTCTCCGTGTCCCAGTGGCCTAGTGTTTCTGTGTTTCCGTGTCTCTGTATCTCTGTGTCTCCGTGTCCCAGTGTCCTAGTGTCTCTGTATCTCTGTGTCTCCGTGTCCCAGTGTCCTAGTGTCTCCGTGTCCCAGTGTCCCAGTGTCTCCGTGTCCCAGTGTCCTAGTGACTCTGTGTCTCTGTGTCTCCGTGTCCCAGTGTCCTAGTGTTTCTGTGTCTCCATGTCCCAGTGTCCCAGTGTCCCAGTGCCCTAGTGACTCTGTGTCTCTGTGTCTCCGTGTCTCCGTGTCCCAGTGCCCTAGTCCCAGTGTCCCAGTGCCCTAGTGTCTCTGTGTCTCCGTGTCCCAGTGCCCTAGTGTCTCTGTATCTCTGTGTCTCCTTGTCTCCGTGTCCCAGTGGCCTAGTGTTTCTGTGTCTCCGTGTCTCTGTATCTCTGTGTCTCCGTGTCTCCGTGTCCTAGTGTCTCTGTATCTCTGTGTCTCCGTGTCCCACTGTCCTAGTGTCTCCGTGTCCCAGTGTCCCAGTGTCTCCGTGTCCCAATGTCCTAGTGACTCTGTGTCTCTGTGTCTCCGTGTCCCAGTGTCCTAGTGTCTCTGTATCTCTGTGTCTCCTTGTCTCCGTGTCCCAGTGGCCTAGTGTTTCTGTGTCTCCATGTCTCTGTATCTCTGTGTCTCCGTGTCCCAGTGTCCTAGTGTCTCTGTATCTCTGTGTCTCCGTGTCCCAGTTTCCTAGTGTCTCTCTATCTCCGTGTCTCCGTGTCCCAGTTTCCTAGTGTCTCCGTGTCCCAGTGTCCCAGTGCCCAAGTGACTCTGTGTCTCTGTGTCTCTGTGTCTCTCTGTCTCCGTGTCCCAGTGTCCCAGTGCCCTAGTGACTCTGTGTCTCTGTATCTCTGTGTCCCAGTGCCCTAGTGACTCTGTGTCTCTGTGTCTCCGTGTCTCCGTGTCCCAGTGTCCCAGTGCCCTAGTCCCAGTGTCCCAGTGCCTTAGTGTCCCTGTATCTCTGTGTCTCCTTGTCTCCGTGTCCCAGTGGCCGAGTGTTTCTGTGTCTCCGTGTCTCTGTATCTCTGTGTCTCCGTGTCCCAGTGTCCTAGTGTCTCTATATCTCTATGTCTCCGTGTCTCCGTGTCCCAGTGTCTCCGTGTCCCAGTGCCCCAGTGTCTCCGTGTCCCAGTGTCCTAGTGACTCTGTGTCTCTGTGTCTCCGTGTCCCAGTGTCCCAGTGCCCTAGTGACTCTGTGTCTCTGTGTCTCCGTGTCCCAGTGTCCTAGTGTCTCTGTATCTCTATGTCTCCGTTTCTTAGTGCCCCAGTGTCCTAGTGTTTCTGTGTCTCCGTGTCTCTGTGTCTCCGTGTCCCAGTGTCCTAGTGCTTCTGTGTCTCTGTGTCCCAGTGTCCTAGTGTCTCTGTGTCTCACTGTCTCAGTGTCCCAGTGTCCCTGTGACCCAGTGCCCCAGTGTCCTAGTGTCTCCGTGTCCCAGTGTCCCAGTGTCCTAGTGACTCTGTATCTCTGTGTCTCCGTGTCCCAGTGTCCTAGTGTCTCTGTATCTCCGTGCCTCCGTGTCCCAGTTTCCTAGTGTCTCCGTTTCTCCGTGTCCCAGTGTCCTAGTGTTTCTGTGTCTCTGTGTCTCCGTGTCCCAGTGTCCTAGTGTTTCTGTGTCTCTGTGTCCCAGTGTCCTAGTGTCTCTGTATCTCTGTGTCTCCGTTTCTCCGTGTCCCAGTGTCCTAGTGTTTCTGTGTCTCCATGTCTCTGTGTCTCTGTGTCCCCATGTCCTAGTGTCCCAGTGTCCCAGTGCCCTGTGTCTCTGTGTCCCAGTGTCCCAGTGCCCTAGTGACTCTGTGTCTCTGTGTCTCCGTGTCCCAGTGTCCCAGTGCCCTAGTGACTCTGTGTCTCTGTGTCTCCGTGTCTCCGTGTCCCAGTGTCCCAGTGCCCTAGTCCAAGTGTCCCAGTGCCCTAGTGTCTCTGTGTCTCCGTGTCCCAGTGCCCTAGTGTCTCTGTATCTCTGTGTCTCCTTGTCTCCGTGTCCCAGTGGCCTAGTGTTTCTGTGTCTCCGTGTCTCTGTATCTCTGTGTCTCCGTGTCCCAGTGTCCGAGTGTCTCTGTATCTCTGTGTCTCCGTGTCCCAGTGTCCTAGTGTCTCCGTGTCCCAGTGTCCCAGTGTCCCAGTGTCCTAGTGACTCTGTGTCTCTGTGTCTCCGTGTCCCAGTGTCCTAGTGTCTCTGTATCTCTGTGTCTCCTTGTCTCCGTGTCCCAGTGGCCTAGTGTTTCTGTGTCTCCATGTCCCAGTGTCCCAGTGCCCTAGTGACTCTGTGTCTCCGTGTCTCCGTGTCCCAGTGTCCCAGTGCCCTAGTCCCAGTGCCCCAGTGTCCTAGTGTCTCTGTGTCTCCGTGTCCCAGTGCCCTAGTGTCTCTGTATCTCTGTGTCTCCTTGTCTCCGTGTCCCAGTGGCCTAGTGTTTCTGTGTCTCCGTGTCTCTGTATCTCTGTGTCTCCGTGTCCCAGTGTCCTCGTGTCTCTGTATCTCTGTGTCTCCGTGTCCCAGTGTCCTAGTGTCTCCGTGTCCCAGTGTCCCAGTGTCTCCGTGTCCCAGTGTCCTAGTGACTCTGTGTCTCTGTGTCCCAGTGCCCTAGTGTCTCTGTATCTCTGTGTCTCCTTGTCTCCGTGTCCCAGTGGCCTAGTGTTTCTGTGTCTCCGTGTCTCGGTATCTCTGTGTCTCCGTGTCCCAGTGTCCTAGTGTCTCTGTATCTCTGTGTCTCCGTGTCTCCGTCTCCCAGTGTCCTAGTGTCTCCCTGTCCCAGTGCCCCAGTGTCTCCGTGTCCCAGTGTCCTAGTGACTCTGTGTCTCTGTGTCTCCGTGTCCCAGTGTCCCAGTGCCCTAGTGACTCTGTGTCTCTGTGTCTCCGTGTCCCAGTGTCCTAGTGTCTCTGTATCTCTATGTCTCCGTTTCTCCGTGCCCCAGTGTCCCAGTGTTTCTGTGTCTCCGTGTCTCTGTGTCTCCGTGTCCCAGTGTCCTAGTGACTCTGTGTCACTGTGTCTCCGTGTCCCAGTGTCCTAGTGTCTCTGTATCTCTGTGTCTCCTTGTCTCCGTGTCCCAGTGGCCTAGTGTTTCTGTGTCTCCATGTCTCTGTATCTCTGTGTCTCCGTGTCCCAGTGTCCTAGTGTCTCTGTATCTCTGTGTCTCCGTGTCCCAGTTTCCTAGTGTCTCTGTATCTCCGTGTCTCCGTGTCCCAGTTTCCTAGTGTCTCCGTGTCTCCGTGTCCCAGTGTCCCAGTGCCCTAGTGATTCTGTGTCTCTGTGTCTTTGTGTCTCTCTGTCTCCGTGTCCCAGTGTCCCAGTGCCCTAGTGACTCTGTGTCTCTGTATCTCTGTGTCCCACTGCCCTAGTGACTCTGTGTCTCCGTGTCTCCGTGTCCCAGTGTCCCAGTGCCCTAGTCCCAGTGTCCCAGTGCCTTAGTGTCCCTGTATCTCTGTGTCTCCTTGTCTCCGTGTCCCAGTGGCCGAGTGTTTCTGTGACTCCGTGTCTCTGTATCTCCATGTCTCCGTGTCCCAGTGTCCTAGTGTCTCTGTATCTCTGTGTCTCCGTGTCTCCGTGTCCCAGTGTCCTAGTGTCTCCGTGTCCCAGTGCCCCAGTGTTTCCGTGTCCCAGTGTCCTAGTGACTCTGTGTCTCTGTGTCTCCGTGTCCCAGTGTCCCAGTGTCCTAGTGACTCTGTGTCTCTGTGTCTCCGTGTCCCAGTGTCCTAGTGTCTCTGTATCTCTATGTCTCCGTTTCTCCGTGCCCCAGTGTCCTAGTGTATCTGTGTCTCCGTGTCTCCGTGTCTCTGTGTCTCCGTGTCCCAGTGTCCTAGTGTTTCTGTGTCTCTGTGTCCCAGTGTCCTAGTGTCTCAGTGCCTCAGTGTCCCAGTGTACCTGTGACCCAGTGCCCCAGTGTCCGAGTGTCTCCGTGTCACAGTGTCCCAGTGTCCTAGTGTTTCTGTGTCTCTGTGTCCCAGTGTCCTAGTGTCTCTGTGTCTCAGTGTCTCAGTGTCCCTGTGACCCAGTGTCCTAATGTCTCCGTGTCTCCGTGCCTCAGTGTCCCTGTGACGCAGTGCCCCAGTGTCCTAGTGTCTCTATATCTCTGTGTCTCCGTTTCTCCGTGTCCCAGTGTCCTAGTGTTTCTGTGTCTCCATGTCTCTGTGTCTCTGTGTCCCCATGTCCCAGTGCCCCAGTGTCCCAGTGTCTCTGTGTCTCCGTGTCCCAGTGTCGCAGTGCCCTAGTGACTCTGTGTCTCTGTGTCTCTGTCTCTCCGTCTCCCAGTGTCCCAGTGCCCTAGTGACTCTGTGTCTCTGTGTCTCCGTGTCTCCGTGTCCAGTGTCCCAGTGCCCTAGTCCCAGTGCCCCAGTGCCCTAGTGTCTCTGTGTCTCCGTGTCCCAGTGCCCTAGTGTCTCCGTGTCTCTGTATCTCTGTGTCTCCGTGTCCCAGTGTCCTAGTGTCTCTGTATCTCTGTGTCTCCGTGTCCCAGTGTCCCAGTGTCTCCGTGTCCCAGTGTCCTAGTGACTCTGTGTCTCTGTGTCTCCGTGTCCCAGTGTCCTAGTGTCTCTGTATCTCTGTGTCTCCTTGTCTCCGTGTCCCAGTGGCCTAGTGTTTCTGTGTCTCTGTGTCTCCGTGTCCCAGTGTCCCAGTGTCTCCGTGTCCCAGTGTCCTAGTGACTCTGTGTCTCTGTGTCTCCGTGTCCCAGTGTCCTAGTGTCTCTGTATCTCTGTGTCTCCTTGTCTCCGTGTCCCAGTGGCCTAGTGTTTCTGTGTCTCCATGTCCCAGTGTCCCAGTGTCCCAGTGCCTTAGTGACTCTGTGTCTCCGTGTCCCAGTGTCCCAGTGCCCTAGTCCCAGTGTCCCAGTGCCCTAGTGTCTCTGTGTCTCCGTGTCCCAGTGCCCTAGTGTCTCTGTATCTCTGTGTCTCCTTGTCTCCGTGTCCCAGTGGCCTAGTGTTTCTGTGTCTCCGTGTCTCTGTATCTCTGTGTCTCCGTGTCCCAGTGTCCTAGTGTCTCTGTATCTCTGTGTCTCCGTGTCCCAGTGTCCTAGTGTCTCCGTGTCCCAGTGTCCCAGTGTCTCCGTGTCCCTGTGTCCTAGTGTCTCTGTATCTCTGTGTCTCCTTGTCTCCGTGTCCCAGTTACCTAGTGTTTCTGTGTCTCCATGTCTCTGTATCTCTGTGTCTACGTGTCCCAGTTTCCTAGTGTCTCTGTATCTCCGTGTCCCAGTTTCCTATTGTCTCTCTATCTCCGTGTCTCCGTGTCCCAGTGTCCCAGTGCCCTAGTGACTCTGTGTCTCTGTGTCTCCGTGTCCCAGTGTCCTAGTGTCTCTGTATCTCTATGTCTCCGTTTCACCGTGCCCCAGTGTCCCAGTGTTTCTGTGTCTCCGTGTCTCTGTGTCTCCGTGTCCCAGTGTCCTAGTGACTCTGTGTCTCTGTGTCTCCGTGTCCCAGTGTCCTAGTGTCTCTGTATCTCTGTGTCTCCTTGTCTCCGTGTCCCAGTGGCCTAGTGTTTCTGTGTCTCCATGTCTCTGTATCTCTGTGTCTCCGTGTCCCAGTGTCCTAGTGTCTCTGTATCTCTGTGTCTCCGTGTCCCAGTTTCCTAGTGTCTCTGTATCTCCGTGTCTCCGTGTCCCAGTTTCCTAGTGTCTCCGTGTCTCCGTGTCCCAGTGTCCCAGTGCCCTAGTGATTCTGTGTCTCTGTGTCTTTGTGTCTCTCTGTCTCCGTGTCCCAGTGTCCCAGTGCCCTAGTGACTCTGTGTCTCTGTATCTCTGTGTCCCACTGCCCTAGTGACTCTGTGTCTCCGTGTCTCCGTGTCCCAGTGTCCCAGTGCCCTAGTCCCAGTGTCCCAGTGCGTTAGTGTCCCTGTATCTCTGTGTCTCCTTGTCTCCGTGTCCCAGTGGCCGAGTGTTTCTGTGACTCCGTGTCTCTGTATCTCCGTGTCTCCGTGTCCCAGTGTCCTAGTGTCTCTGTATCTCTGTGTCTCCGTGTCTCCGTGTCCCAGTGTCCTAGTGTCTCCGTGTCCCAGTGCCCCAGTGTTTCCGTGTCCCAGTGTCCTAGTGACTCTGTGTCTCTGTGTCTCCGTGTCCCAGTGTCCCAGTGTCCTAGTGACTCTGTGTCTCTGTGTCTCCGTGTCCCAGTGTCCTAGTGTCTCTGTATCTCTATGTCTCCGTTTCTCCGTGCCCCAGTGTCCTAGTGTATCTGTGTCTCCGTGTCTCTGTGTCTCCGTGTCCCAGTGTCCTAGTGTTTCTGTGTCTCTGTGTCCCAGTGTCCTAGTGTCTCAGTGCCTCAGTGTCCCAGTGTACCTGTGACCCAGTGCCCCAGTGTCCGAGTGTCTCCGTGTCCCAGTGTCCCAGTGTCCTAGTGTTTCTGTGTCTCTGTGTCCCAGTGTCCTAGTGTCTCTGTGTCTCTGTGTCTCAGTGTCTCAGTGTCCCTGTGACCCAGTGTCCTAATGTCTCCGTGTCTCCGTGCCTCAGTGTCCCTGTGACGCAGTGCCCCAGTGTCCTAGTGTCTCTATATCTCTGTGTCTCCGTTTCTCCGTGTCCCAGTGTCCTAGTGTTTCTGTGTCTCCATGTCTCTGTGTCTCTGTGTCCCCATGTCCCAGTGTCCCAGTGTCCCAGTGTCTCTGTGTCTCCGTGTCCCAGTGTCGCAGTGCCCTAGTGACTCTGTGTCTCTGTCTCTCCGTGTCCCAGTGTCCCAGTGCCCTAGTGACTCTGTGTCTCTGTGTCTCCGTGTCTCCGTGTCCAGTGTCCCAGTGCCCTAGTCCCAGTGCCCCAGTGCCCTAGTGTCTCTGTGTCTCCGTGTCCCAGTGCCCTAGTGTCTCCGTGTCTCTGTATCTCTGTGTCTCCGTGTCCCAGTGTCCTAGTGTCTCTGTATCTCTGTGTCTCCGTGTCCCAGTGTCCCAGTGTCTCCGTGTCCCAGTGTCCTAGTGACTCTGTGTCTCTGTGTCTCCGTGTCCCAGTGTCCTAGTGTCTCTGTATCTCTGTGTCTCCTTGTCTCCGTGTCCCAGTGGCCTAGTGTTTCTGTGTCTCCATGTCCCAGTGTCCCAGTGTCCCAGTGCCCTAGTGACTCTGTGTCTCCGTGTCTCCGTGTCCCAGTGTCCCAGTGCCCTAGTCCCAGTGTCCCAGTGCCCTAGTGTCTCTGTGTCTCCGTGTCCCAGTGCCCTAGTGTCTCTGTATCTCTGTGTCTCCTTGTCTCCGTGTCCCAGTGGCCTCGTGTTTCTGTGTCTCCGTGTCTCTGTATCTCTGTGTCTCCGTGTCCCAGTGTCCTAGTGTCTCTGTATCTCTGTGTCTCCGTGTCCCAGTGTCCTAGTGTCTCCGTGTCCCAGTGTCCCAGTGTCTCCGTGTCCCAGTGTCCTAGTGACTCTGTGTCTCTGTGTCTCCGTGTCCCAGTGTCCTAGTGTCTCTGTATCTCTGTGTCTCCTTGTCTCCGTGTCCCAGTGGCCTAGTGTTTCTGTGTCTCCATGTCTCTGTATCTCTGTGTCTCCGTGTCCCAGTGTCCTAGTGTCTCTATATCTCTGTGTCTCCGTGTCCCAGTTTCCTAGTGTCTCTCTATCTCCGTGTCTCCGTGTCCCAGTTTCCTAGTGTCTCCGTGTCTCCGTGTCCCAGTGCCCTAGTGACTCTGTGTCTCTGTGTCTCTCTGTCTCCGTGTCCCAGTGTCCCAGTGCCCTAGTGACTCTGTGTCTCTGTATCTCTGTGTCCCACTGCCCTAGTGACTCTGTGTCTCTGTGTCTCCGTGTCTCCGTGTCCCAGTGTCCCAGTGCCCTAGTCCCAGTGTCCCAGTGCCTTAGTGTCCTTGTATCTCTGTGTCTCCGTGTCTCCGTGTCCCAGTGTCCTAGTGTCTCCGTGTCCCAGTGCCCCACTGTCTCCGTCCCAGTGTCCTAGTGACTCTGTGTCTCTGTGTCTCCGTGTCCCAGTCTCCCAGTGCCCTAGTGACTCTGTGTCTCTGTGACTCCGTGTCCCAGTGTCCTAGTGTCTCTGTATCTCTATATCTCCGTCTCCCAGTGTCCCAGTGCCCTAGTGACTCTGTGTCTCTGTGTCTCCGTGTCTCCGTGTCCAGTGTCCCAGTGCCCTAGTCCCAGTGCCCCAGTGCCCTAGTGTCTCTGTGTCTCCGTGTCCCAGTGCCCTAGTGTCTCCGTGTCTCTGTATCTCTGTGTCTCCGTGTCCCAGTGTCCTAGTGTCTCTGTATCTCTGTGTCTCCGTGTCCCAGTGTCCCAGTGTCTCCGTGTCCCAGTGTCCTAGTGACTCTGTGTCTCTGTGTCTCCGTGTCCCAGTGTCCTAGTGTCTCTGTATCTCTGTGTCTCCTTGTCTCCGTGTCCCAGTGGCCTAGTGTTTCTGTGTCTCTGTGTCTCCGTGTCCCAGTGTCCCAGTGTCTCCGTGTCCCAGTGTCCTAGTGACTCTGTGTCTCTGTGTCTCCGTGTCCCAGTGTCCTAGTGTCTCTGTATCTCTGTGTCTCCTTGTCTCCGTGTCCCAGTGGCCTAGTGTTTCTGTGTCTCCATGTCCCAGTGTCCCAGTGTCCCAGTGCCTTAGTGACTCTGTGTCTCCGTGTCTCCGTGTCCCAGTGTCCCAGTGCCCTAGTCCCAGTGTCCCAGTGCCCTAGTGTCTCTGTGTCTCCGTGTCCCAGTGCCCTAGTGTCTCTGTATCTCTGTGTCTCCTTGTCTCCGTGTCCCAGTGGCCTAGTGTTTCTGTGTCTCCGTGTCTCTGTATCTCTGTGTCTCCGTGTCCCAGTGTCCTAGTGTCTCTGTATCTCTGTGTCTCCGTGTCCCAGTGTCCTAGTGTCTCCGTGTCCCAGTGTCCCAGTGTCTCCGTGTCCCTGTGTCCTAGTGTCTCTGTATCTCTGTGTCTCCTTGTCTCCGTGTCCCAGTTACCTAGTGTTTCTGTGTCTCCATGTCTCTGTATCTCTGTGTCTACGTGTCCCAGTTTCCTAGTGTCTCTGTATCTCCGTGTCCCAGTTTCCTATTGTCTCTCTATCTCCGTGTCTCCGTGTCCCAGTGTCCCAGTGCCCTAGTGACTCTGTGTCTCTGTGTCTCCGTGTCCCAGTGTCTCTGTATCTCTATGTCTCCGTTTCACCGTGCCCCAGTGTCCCAGTGTTTCTGTGTCTCCGTGTCTCTGTGTCTCCGTGTCCCAGTGTCCTAGTGACTCTGTGTCTCTGTGTCTCCGTGTCCCAGTGTCCTAGTGTCTCTGTATCTCTGTGTCTCCTTGTCTCCGTGTCCCAGTGGCCTAGTGTTTCTGTGTCTCCATGTCTCTGTATCTCTGTGTCTCCGTGTCCCAGTGTCCTAGTGTCTCTGTATCTCTGTGTCTCCGTGTCCCAGTTTCCTAGTGTCTCTGTATCTCCGTGTCTCCGTGTCCCAGTTTCCTAGTGTCTCCGTGTCTCCGTGTCCCAGTGTCCCAGTGCCCTAGTGATTCTGTGTCTCTGTGTCTTTGTGTCTCTCTGTCTCCGTGTCCCAGTGTCCCAGTGCCCTAGTGACTCTGTGTCTCTGTATCTCTGTGTCCCACTGCCCTAGTGACTCTGTGTCTCCGTGTCTCCGTGTCCCAGTGTCCCAGTGCCCTAGTCCCAGTGTCCCAGTGCCTTAGTGTCCCTGTATCTCTGTGTCTCCTTGTCTCCGTGTCCCAGTGGCCGAGTGTTTCTGTGACTCCGTGTCTCTGTATCTCCGTGTCTCCGTGTCCCAGTGTCCTAGTGTCTCTGTATCTCTGTGTCTCCGTGTCTCCGTGTCCCAGTGTCCTAGTGTCTCCGTGTCCCAGTGCCCCAGTGTTTCCGTGTCCCAGTGTCCTAGTGACTCTGTGTCTCTGTGTCTCCGTGTCCCAGTGTCCCAGTGTCCTAGTGACTCTGTGTCTCTGTGTCTCCGTGTCCCAGTGTCCTAGTGTCTCTGTATCTCTATGTCTCCGTTTCTCCGTGCCCCAGTGTCCTAGTGTATCTGTGTCTCCGTGTCTCTGTGTCTCCGTGTCCCAGTGTCCTAGTGTTTCTGTGTCTCTGTGTCCCAGTGTCCTAGTGTCTCAGTGCCTCAGTGTCCCAGTGTACCTGTGACCCAGTGCCCCAGTGTCCGAGTGTCTCCGTGTCCCAGTGTCCCAGTGTCCTAGTGTTTCTGTGTCTCTGTGTCCCAGTGTCCTAGTGTCTCTGTGTCTCTGTGTCTCAGTGTCTCAGTGTCCCTGTGACCCAGTGTCCTAATGTCTCCGTGTCTCCGTGCCTCAGTGTCCCTGTGACGCAGTGCCCCAGTGTCCTAGTGTCTCTATATCTCTGTGTCTCCGTTTCTCCGTGTCCCAGTGTCCTAGTGTTTCTGTGTCTCCATGTCTCTGTGTCTCTGTGTCCCCATGTCCCAGTGTCCCAGTGTCCCAGTGTCTCTGTGTCTCCGTGTCCCAGTGTCGCAGTGCCCTAGTGACTCTGTGTCTCTGTCTCTCCGTGTCCCAGTGTCCCAGTGCCCTAGTGACTCTGTGTCTCTGTGTCTCCGTGTCTCCGTGTCCAGTGTCCCAGTGCCCTAGTCCCAGTGCCCCAGTGCCCTAGTGTCTCTGTGTCTCCGTGTCCCAGTGCCCTAGTGTCTCCGTGTCTCTGTATCTCTGTGTCTCCGTGTCCCAGTGTCCTAGTGTCTCTGTATCTCTGTGTCTCCGTGTCCCAGTGTCCCAGTGTCTCCGTGTCCCAGTGTCCTAG
This sequence comes from Pristiophorus japonicus, assembly GCF_044704955.1. Classification (NCBI taxonomy): domain Eukaryota; kingdom Metazoa; phylum Chordata; class Chondrichthyes; family Pristiophoridae; genus Pristiophorus; species Pristiophorus japonicus. The sequence continues at coordinate 187,520,119 of NC_091990.1, read as the reverse complement.
TGACTCTGTGTCTCTGTGTCTCCGTGTCCCAGTGTCCTAGTGTCTCTGTATCTCTGTGTCTCCTTGTCTCCGTGTCCCAGTGGCCTAGTGTTTCTGTGTCTCCATGTCCCAGTGTCCCAGTGCCCTAGTGACTCTGTGTCTCCGTGTCTCCGTGTCCCAGTGTCCCAGTGCCCTAGTCCCAGTGTCCCAGTGCCCTAGTGTCTCTGTGTCTCCGTGTCCCAGTGCCCTAGTGTCTCTGTATCTCTGTGTCTCCTTGTCTCCGTGTCCCAGTGGCCTCGTGTTTCTGTGTCTCCGTGTCTCTGTATCTCTGTGTCTCCGTGTCCCAGTGTCCTAGTGTCTCTGTATCTCTGTGTCTCCGTGTCCCAGTGTCCTAGTGTCTCCGTGTCCCAGTGTCCCAGTGTCTCCGTGTCCCAGTGTCCTAGTGACTCTGTGTCTCTGTGTCTCCGTGTCCCAGTGTCCTAGTGTCTCTGTATCTCTGTGTCTCCTTGTCTCCGTGTCCCAGTGGCCTAGTGTTTCTGTGTCTCCATGTCTCTGTATCTCTGTGTCTCCGTGTCCCAGTGTCCTAGTGTCTCTATATCTCTGTGTCTCCGTGTCCCAGTTTCCTAGTGTCTCTCTATCTCCGTGTCTCCGTGTCCCAGTTTCCTAGTGTCTCCGTGTCTCCGTGTCCCAGTGCCCTAGTGACTCTGTGTCTCTGTGTCTCTCTGTCTCCGTGTCCCAGTGTCCCAGTGCCCTAGTGACTCTGTGTCTCTGTATCTCTGTGTCCCACTGCCCTAGTGACTCTGTGTCTCTGTGTCTCCGTGTCTCCGTGTCCCAGTGTCCCAGTGCCCTAGTCCCAGTGTCCCAGTGCCTTAGTGTCCTTGTATCTCTGTGTCTCCGTGTCTCCGTGTCCCAGTGTCCTAGTGTCTCCGTGTCCCAGTGCCCCACTGTCTCCGTCCCAGTGTCCTAGTGACTCTGTGTCTCTGTGTCTCCGTGTCCCAGTCTCCCAGTGCCCTAGTGACTCTGTGTCTCTGTGACTCCGTGTCCCAGTGTCCTAGTGTCTCTGTATCTCTATATCTCCGTCTCCCAGTGTCCCAGTGCCCTAGTGACTCTGTGTCTCTGTGTCTCCGTGTCTCCGTGTCCAGTGTCCCAGTGCCCTAGTCCCAGTGCCCCAGTGCCCTAGTGTCTCTGTGTCTCCGTGTCCCAGTGCCCTAGTGTCTCCGTGTCTCTGTATCTCTGTGTCTCCGTGTCCCAGTGTCCTAGTGTCTCTGTATCTCTGTGTCTCCGTGTCCCAGTGTCCCAGTGTCTCCGTGTCCCAGTGTCCTAGTGACTCTGTGTCTCTGTGTCTCCGTGTCCCAGTGTCCTAGTGTCTCTGTATCTCTGTGTCTCCTTGTCTCCGTGTCCCAGTGGCCTAGTGTTTCTGTGTCTCTGTGTCTCCGTGTCCCAGTGTCCCAGTGTCTCCGTGTCCCAGTGTCCTAGTGACTCTGTGTCTCTGTGTCTCCGTGTCCCAGTGTCCTAGTGTCTCTGTATCTCTGTGTCTCCTTGTCTCCGTGTCCCAGTGGCCTAGTGTTTCTGTGTCTCCATGTCCCAGTGTCCCAGTGTCCCAGTGCCTTAGTGACTCTGTGTCTCCGTGTCTCCGTGTCCCAGTGTCCCAGTGCCCTAGTCCCAGTGTCCCAGTGCCCTAGTGTCTCTGTGTCTCCGTGTCCCAGTGCCCTAGTGTCTCTGTATCTCTGTGTCTCCTTGTCTCCGTGTCCCAGTGGCCTAGTGTTTCTGTGTCTCCGTGTCTCTGTATCTCTGTGTCTCCGTGTCCCAGTGTCCTAGTGTCTCTGTATCTCTGTGTCTCCGTGTCCCAGTGTCCTAGTGTCTCCGTGTCCCAGTGTCCCAGTGTCTCCGTGTCCCTGTGTCCTAGTGTCTCTGTATCTCTGTGTCTCCTTGTCTCCGTGTCCCAGTTACCTAGTGTTTCTGTGTCTCCATGTCTCTGTATCTCTGTGTCTACGTGTCCCAGTTTCCTAGTGTCTCTGTATCTCCGTGTCCCAGTTTCCTATTGTCTCTCTATCTCCGTGTCTCCGTGTCCCAGTGTCCCAGTGCCCTAGTGACTCTGTGTCTCTGTGTCTCCGTGTCCCAGTGTCCTAGTGTCTCTGTATCTCTATGTCTCCGTTTCACCGTGCCCCAGTGTCCCAGTGTTTCTGTGTCTCCGTGTCTCTGTGTCTCCGTGTCCCAGTGTCCTAGTGACTCTGTGTCTCTGTGTCTCCGTGTCCCAGTGTCCTAGTGTCTCTGTATCTCTGTGTCTCCTTGTCTCCGTGTCCCAGTGGCCTAGTGTTTCTGTGTCTCCATGTCTCTGTATCTCTGTGTCTCCGTGTCCCAGTGTCCTAGTGTCTCTGTATCTCTGTGTCTCCGTGTCCCAGTTTCCTAGTGTCTCTGTATCTCCGTGTCTCCGTGTCCCAGTTTCCTAGTGTCTCCGTGTCTCCGTGTCCCAGTGTCCCAGTGCCCTAGTGATTCTGTGTCTCTGTGTCTTTGTGTCTCTCTGTCTCCGTGTCCCAGTGTCCCAGTGCCCTAGTGACTCTGTGTCTCTGTATCTCTGTGTCCCACTGCCCTAGTGACTCTGTGTCTCCGTGTCTCCGTGTCCCAGTGTCCCAGTGCCCTAGTCCCAGTGTCCCAGTGCCTTAGTGTCCCTGTATCTCTGTGTCTCCTTGTCTCCGTGTCCCAGTGGCCGAGTGTTTCTGTGACTCCGTGTCTCTGTATCTCCGTGTCTCCGTGTCCCAGTGTCCTAGTGTCTCTGTATCTCTGTGTCTCCGTGTCTCCGTGTCCCAGTGTCCTAGTGTCTCCGTGTCCCAGTGCCCCAGTGTTTCCGTGTCCCAGTGTCCTAGTGACTCTGTGTCTCTGTGTCTCCGTGTCCCAGTGTCCCAGTGTCCTAGTGACTCTGTGTCTCTGTGTCTCCGTGTCCCAGTGTCCTAGTGTCTCTGTATCTCTATGTCTCCGTTTCTCCGTGCCCCAGTGTCCTAGTGTATCTGTGTCTCCGTGTCTCTGTGTCTCCGTGTCCCAGTGTCCTAGTGTTTCTGTGTCTCTGTGTCCCAGTGTCCTAGTGTCTCAGTGCCTCAGTGTCCCAGTGTACCTGTGACCCAGTGCCCCAGTGTCCGAGTGTCTCCGTGTCCCAGTGTCCCAGTGTCCTAGTGTTTCTGTGTCTCTGTGTCCCAGTGTCCTAGTGTCTCTGTGTCTCTGTGTCTCAGTGTCTCAGTGTCCCTGTGACCCAGTGTCCTAATGTCTCCGTGTCTCCGTGCCTCAGTGTCCCTGTGACGCAGTGCCCCAGTGTCCTAGTGTCTCTATATCTCTGTGTCTCCGTTTCTCCGTGTCCCAGTGTCCTAGTGTTTCTGTGTCTCCATGTCTCTGTGTCTCTGTGTCCCCATGTCCCAGTGTCCCAGTGTCCCAGTGTCTCTGTGTCTCCGTGTCCCAGTGTCGCAGTGCCCTAGTGACTCTGTGTCTCTGTCTCTCCGTGTCCCAGTGTCCCAGTGCCCTAGTGACTCTGTGTCTCTGTGTCTCCGTGTCTCCGTGTCCAGTGTCCCAGTGCCCTAGTCCCAGTGCCCCAGTGCCCTAGTGTCTCTGTGTCTCCGTGTCCCAGTGCCCTAGTGTCTCCGTGTCTCTGTATCTCTGTGTCTCCGTGTCCCAGTGTCCTAGTGTCTCTGTATCTCTGTGTCTCCGTGTCCCAGTGTCCCAGTGTCTCCGTGTCCCAGTGTCCTAGTGACTCTGTGTCTCTGTGTCTCCGTGTCCCAGTGTCCTAGTGTCTCTGTATCTCTGTGTCTCCTTGTCTCCGTGTCCCAGTGGCCTAGTGTTTCTGTGTCTCCATGTCCCAGTGTCCCAGTGCCCTAGTGACTCTGTGTCTCCGTGTCTCCGTGTCCCAGTGTCCCAGTGCCCTAGTCCCAGTGTCCCAGTGCCCTAGTGTCTCTGTGTCTCCGTGTCCCAGTGCCCTAGTGTCTCTGTATCTCTGTGTCTCCTTGTCTCCGTGTCCCAGTGGCCTCGTGTTTCTGTGTCTCCGTGTCTCTGTATCTCTGTGTCTCCGTGTCCCAGTGTCCTAGTGTCTCTGTATCTCTGTGTCTCCGTGTCCCAGTGTCCTAGTGTCTCCGTGTCCCAGTGTCCCAGTGTCTCCGTGTCCCAGTGTCCTAGTGACTCTGTGTCTCTGTGTCTCCGTGTCCCAGTGTCCTAGTGTCTCTGTATCTCTGTGTCTCCTTGTCTCCGTGTCCCAGTGGCCTAGTGTTTCTGTGTCTCCATGTCTCTGTATCTCTGTGTCTCCGTGTCCCAGTGTCCTAGTGTCTCTATATCTCTGTGTCTCCGTGTCCCAGTTTCCTAGTGTCTCTCTATCTCCGTGTCTCCGTGTCCCAGTTTCCTAGTGTCTCCGTGTCTCCGTGTCCCAGTGCCCTAGTGACTCTGTGTCTCTGTGTCTCTCTGTCTCCGTGTCCCAGTGTCCCAGTGCCCTAGTGACTCTGTGTCTCTGTATCTCTGTGTCCCACTGCCCTAGTGACTCTGTGTCTCTGTGTCTCCGTGTCTCCGTGTCCCAGTGTCCCAGTGCCCTAGTCCCAGTGTCCCAGTGCCTTAGTGTCCTTGTATCTCTGTGTCTCCGTGTCTCCGTGTCCCAGTGTCCTAGTGTCTCCGTGTCCCAGTGCCCCACTGTCTCCGTCCCAGTGTCCTAGTGACTCTGTGTCTCTGTGTCTCCGTGTCCCAGTCTCCCAGTGCCCTAGTGACTCTGTGTCTCTGTGACTCCGTGTCCCAGTGTCCTAGTGTCTCTGTATCTCTATATCTCCGTTTCTCCGTGCCCCAGTGTCCTAGTGTTTCTGTGTCTCCGTGTCTCTGTGTCTCCGTGTCCCAGTGTCCTAGTGTTTCTGTGTCTCTGTGTCCCAGTGTCCTAGTGTCTCTGTGTCTCAGTGTCCCAGTGTCCCTGTGACCCAGTGCCCCAGTGTCCTCGTGTCTCCGTGTCCCAGTGTCCTAGTGTTTCTGTGTCTCTGTGTCCCAGTGTCCTAGTGTTTCTGTGTCTCAGTGTCTCAGTGTCCCAGTGTCCCAGTGCCCTAGTGTCTCTGTGTCTCCGTGTCCCAGTTTCCCAGTGTCCAGTGCCCTAGTGTCTCTGTGTCCCCGTGTCTCTGTGTCTCTATGTCTCGCTGTCCCAGTGTCCCAGTGTCCTAGTGGCTCTGTGTCTCTGTGTCTCAGTGTCTCAGTGTCCCTGTGACCCAGTGCCCCAGTGTCCTAGTGTCTCCGTGTCTCCGTGTCTCAGTGTCCCTGTGACCCAGTGTCCCAGTGTCCTAGTGACTCTGTGTCTCCGTGTCTCCGTGTCCCAGTGTCCCAGTGTCTCTGTATCTCTATGTCTCCGTTTCTCCGTGCCCCAGTGTCCTAGTGCTTCTGTGTCTCCGTATCTCTGTGTCTCCGTGTCCCAGTGTCCTAGTGTTTCTGTGTCTCTGTGTCCCAGTGTCCTAGTGTCTCTGTGTCTCAGTGTCTCAGTGTCCCAGTGTCCCTGTGACCCAGTGCCCCAGTGTCCTAGTGTATCCGTGTCCCAGTGTCCCAGTGTCCTAGTGTTTCTGTGTCTCTGTGTCCCAGTGTCCTAGTGTTTCTGTGTCTCAGTGTCTCAGTGTCCCAGTATCCCTGTGACCCAGTGCCCCAGTGTCCTAGTGTCTCCGTGCCTCCGTGTCTCAGTGTCCCTGTGACCCAGTGCCCCAGTGTCCTAGTGCCTCTGTGTCTCCGTGTCTCAGTGTCACTGTGAGCCAGTGCCCCAGTGTTCTAGTGTCTCTGTGTCCCAGTGTCCCAGTGTCTCAGTGTCACAGTGTCCCAGTGTCTCTGTGTCCCCGTGTCTCTGTGTCTCTGTGTCTCGCTGTCCCAGTGCCCCAGTGCCCTAGTGTCTCCGTGTCCCAGTGTCCCAGTGTCCTAGTGTTTCTGTGTAGCTGTGTCCCAGTGTCCTAGTGTCTCTGTGTCTCAGTGTCTCAGTGTCCCAGTGTCCCTGTGACCCAGTGTCCTAATGTCTCCGTGTCTCCGTGTCTCAGTGTCCCTGTGACCCAGTGCCCTGTGTCTCTGTGTCTCCGTGTCCCAGTGTCCCAGTGCCCCAGTGACTCTGTGTCTCTGTGTCTCCGTGTCCCAGTGTCCCAGTGTCCCAGTGCACTAGTGACTCTGTGTCTCTGTGTCTCCGTGTCTCCGTGTCCCAGTGTCCCAGTGCCCTAGTCCCAGTGTCCTAGTGTGTCCCAGTGCACTAGTGACTCTGTATCTTTGTGTCTCCGTTTCTCCGTGTCCCAGTGTCCTAGTGTGTCTGTGTCTCCATGTCTCTGTGTCTCTGTGTCCCCATGGCCCAGTGTCCCAGTGTCCCAGTGCCCTGTGTCTCTGTGTCTCCGTGTCCCAGTGTCCCAGTGCCCCAGTGACTCTGTGTCTCTGTGTCTCCGTGTCCCAGTGTCCCAGTGTCCCAGTGCACTAGTGACTCTGTGTCTCTGTGTCTCCGTGTCTCCGTGTCCCAGTGTCCCAGTGCCCTAGTCCCAGTGTCCCAGTGCCCTAGTGTCTCTGTGTCTCCGTGTCCCAGTGCCCTAGTGTCTCTGTATCTCTGTGTCTCCTTGTCTCCGTGTCCCAGTGGCCTAGTGTTTCTGTGTCTCCGTGTCTCTGTATCTCTGTGTCTCCGTGTCCCAGTGTCCTAGTGTCTCTGTATCTCTGTGTCTCCGTGTCCCAGTGTCCTAGTGTCTCCGTGTCCCAGTGTCCTAGTGTCTCCGTGTCCCAGTGTCCCAGTGTCTCCGTGTCCCAGTGTCCTAGTGACTCTGTGTCTCTGTGTCTCCGTGTCCCAGTGTCCTAGTGTCTCTGTATCTCTGTGTCTCCTTGTCTCCGTGTCCCAGTGGCCTAGTGTTTCTGTGTCTCCATGTCCCAGTGTCCCAGTGCCCTAGTGACTCTGTGTCTCTGTGTCTCCGTGTCTCCGTGTCCCAGTGTCCCAGTGCCCTAGTCCCAGTGTCCCAGTGCCCTAGTGTCTCTGTGTCTCCGTGTCCCAGTGCCCTAGTGTCTCTGTATCTCTGTGTCTCCTTGTCTCCGTGTCCCAGTGGCCTAGTGTTTCTGTGTCTCCGTGTCTCTGTATCTCTGTGTCTCCGTGTCCCAGTGCCCTAGTGTCTCTGTATCTCTGTGTCTCCTTGTCTCCGTGTCCCAGTGTCCTAGTGACTCTGTGTCTCTGTGTCTCCGTGTCCCAGTGTCCTAGTGTCTCTGTATCTCTGTGTCTCCTTGTCTCCGTGTCCCAGTGGCCTAGTGTTTCTGTGTCTCCATGTCCCAGTGTCCCAGTGCCCTAGTGACTCTGTGTCTCTGTGTCTCCGTGTCTCCGTGTCCCAGTGTCCCAGTGCCCTAGTCCCAGTGTCCCAGTGCCCTAGTGTCTCTGTGTCTCCGTGTCCCAGTGCCCTAGTGTCTCTGTATCTCTGTGTCTCCTTGTCTCCGTGTCCCAGTGGCCTAGTGTTTCTGTGTCTCCGTGTCTCTGTATCTCTGTGTCTCCGTGTCCCAGTGCCCTAGTGTCTCTGTATCTCTGTGTCTCCTTGTCTCCGTGTCCCAGTGGCCTAGTGTTTCTGTGTCTCCGTGTCTCTGTATCTCTGTGTCTCCGTGTCCCAGTGTCCTAGTGTCTCTGTATCTCTGTGTCTCCGTGTCCCAGTGTCCTAGTGTCTCCGTGTCCCAGTGTCCCAGTGACTCTGTGTCTCCGTGTCTCCGTGTCCCAGTGTCCTAGTGTCTCCGTGTCCCAGTGCCCCAGTGTCTCCGTGTCCCAGTGTCATAGTGACTCTGTGTCTCTGTGTCTCCGTGTCCCAGTCTCCCAGTGCCCTAGTGACTCTGTGTCTCTGTGACTCCGTGTCCCAGTGTCCTAATGTCTCTGTATCTCTATATCTCCGTTTCTCCGTGCCCCAGTGTCCCAGTGTCCTAGTGTTTCTGTGTCTCCGTGTCTCTGTGTCTCCGTGTCCCAGTGTCCTAGTGTTTCTGTGTCTCAGTGTCCCAATGTCCCTGTGACCCAGTGCCCCAGTGTCCTCGTGTCTCCGTGTCCCAGTGTCCTAGTGTTTCTGTGTCTCTGTGTCCCAGTGTCCTAGTGTTTCTGTGTCTCAGTGTCTCAGTGTCCCAGTGTCCCAGTGCCTAGTGTCTCTGTGTCTCCGTGTCCCAGTGTCCCAGTGTCCAGTGCCCTAGTGTCTCTGTGTCCCCGTGTCTCTGTGTCTCTGTGTCTCGCTGTCCCAGTGTCCCAGTGTCCTAGTGGCTCTGTGTCTCCCTGTCTCCGTGTCTCTGTGTCTCCGTGTCCCAGTGCCCCAGTGCCCTAGTGTCTCCGTGTCCCAGTGTCCCAGTGTCCTAGTGTTTCTGTGTAGCTGTGTCCCAGTGTCCTAGTGTCTCTGTGTCTCAGTGTCTCAGTGTCCCTGTGACCCAGTGCCCCAGTGTCCTAGTGTCTCCGTGTCCCAGTGCCCCAGTGTCTCCGTGTCCCAGTGTCCTAGTGACTCTGTGTCTATGTGTCTCCGTGTCCCAGTGTCCCAGTGTCTCTGTATCTCTATGTCTCCGTTTCTCCGTGCCCCAGTGTCCTAGTGCTTCTGTGTCTCCGTATCTCTGTGTCTCCGTGTCCCAGTGTCCTAGTGTTTCTGTGTCTCTGTGTCCCAGTGTCCTAGTGTCTCTGTGTCTCAGTGTCCCAGTGTCCCTGTGCCCCAGTGTCCTAGTGTATCCGTGTCCCAGTGTCCCAGTGTCCTAGTGTTTCTGTGTCTCTGTGTCCCAGTGTCCTAGTGTTTCTGTGTCTCAGTGTCTCAGTGTCCCAGTATCCCTGTGACCCAGTGCCCCAGTGTCCTAGTGTCTCCGTGTCTCCGTGTCTCAGTGTCCCTGTGACCCAGTGCCCCAGTGTCCTAGTGCCTCTGTGTCTCCGTGTCTCAGTGTCACTGTGACCCAGTGCCCCAGTGTTCTAGTGTCTCTGTGTCCCAGTGTCCCAGTGTCTCAGTGTCACAGTGTCACAGTGTCCCAGTGTCCTAGTGTCTCTCTGTCTCTGTGTCTCCGTGTCCCAGTATCCTAGTGTTTCTGTGTCTCCGTGTCTCCGTGTCCCAGTGTCCCAGTGTCCTAGTGTCTCTGTGTCTCTGTGTCTCCGTGTCCCAGTGTCCCAGTGTCCAGTGCCCTAGTGTCTCTGTGTCCCCGTGTCTCTGTGTCTCTGTGTCTCGCTGTCCCAGTGCCCCAGTGCCCTAGTGTCTCCGTGTCCCAGTGTCCTAGTGTTTCTGTGTAGCTGTGTCCCAGTGTCCTAGTGTCTCTGTGTCTCAGTGTCTCAGTGTCCCAGTGTCCCTGTGACCCAGTGTCCTAATGTCTCCGTGTCTCCGTGTCTCAGTGTCCCTGTGACCCAGTGCCCCAGTGTCCTAGTGTCTCTGTATCTTTGTGTCTCCGTTTCTCCGTGTCCCAGTGTCCTAGTGTGTCTGTGTCTCCATGTCTCTGTGTCTCTGTGTCCCCATGGCCCAGTGTCCCAGTGTCCCAGTGCCCTGTGTCTCTGTGTCTCCGTGTCCCAGTGTCCCAGTGCCCTAGTGACTCTGTGTCTCTGTGTCTCCGTGTCCCAGTGGCCTAGTGTTTCTGTGTCTCCATGTCCCAGTGTCCCAGTGCCCTAGTGACTCTGTGTCTCTGTGTCTCCGTGTCTCCGTGTCCCAGTGTCCCAGTGCCCTAGTCCCAGTGTCCCAGTGCCCTAGTGTCTCTGTGTCTCCGTGTCCCAGTGCCCTAGTGTCTCTGTATCTCTGTGTCTCCTTGTCTCCGTGTCCCAGTGCCCTAGTGTCTCTGTATCTCTGTGTCTCCTTGTCTCCGTGTCCCAGTGGCCTAGTGTTTCTGTGTCTCCGTGTCTCTGTATCTCTGTGTCTCCGTGTCCCAGTGTCCTAGTGTCTCTGTATCTCTGTGTCTCCGTGTCCCAGTGTCCTAGTGTCTCCGTGTCCCAGTGTCCCAGTGTCTCCGTGTCCCAGTGTCCTAGTGACTCTGTGTCTCCGTGTCTCAGTGTCCCAGTGTCCCTGTGACCCAGTGCCCCAGTGTCCTCGTGTCTCCGTGTCCCAGTGTCCCAGTGTCCTAGTGTTTCTGTGTCTCAGTGTCTCAGTGTCCCAGTGTCCCAGTGCCCTAGTGTCTCTGTGTCTCCGTGTCCCAGTGTCCCAGTGTCCAGTGCCCTAGTGTCTCTGTGTCCCCGTGTCTCTGTGTCTCTGTGTCTCGCTGTCCCAGTGTCCCAGTGTCCTAGTGGCTCTGTGTCTCCCTGTCTCCGTGTCTCTGTGTCTCCGTGTCCCAGTGCCCCAGTGCCCTAGTGTCTCCGTGTCCCAGTGTCCCAGTGTCCTAGTGTTTCTGTGTAGCTGTGTCCCAGTGTCCTAGTGTCTCTGTGTCTCTGTGTCTCAGTGTCTCAGTGTCCCTGTGACCCAGTGCCCCAGTGTCCTAGTGTCTCCGTGTCTCCGTGTCTCAGTGTCCCTGTGACCCAGTGCCCCAGTGTCCTAGTGTCTCTGTGTCTCCGTGTCTCCGTGTCCCAGTGTCCTAGTGTCTCCGTGTCCCAGTGCCCCAGTGTCTCCGTGTCCCAGTGTCCTAGTGACTCTGTGTCTCTGTGTCTCCGTGTCCCAGTGTCCCAGTGTCTCTGTATCTCTATGTCTCCGTTTCTCCGTGCCCCAGTGTCCTAGTGCTTCTGTGTCTCCGTATCTCTGTGTCTCCGTGTCCCAGTGTCCTAGTGTTTCTGTGTCTCTGTGTCCCAGTGTCCTAGTGTCTCTGTGTCTAAGTGTCTCAGTGTCCCAGTGTCCCTGTGCCCCAGTGTCCTAGTGTATCCGTGTCCCAGTGTCCCAGTGTCCTAGTGTTTCTGTGTCTCTGTGTCCCAGTGTCCTAGTGTTTCTGTGTCTCAGTGTCTCAGTGTCCCAGTATCCCTGTGACCCAGTGCCCCAGTGTCCTAGTGTCTCCGTGTCTCAGTGTCCCTGTGACCCAGTGCCCCAGTGTCCTAGTGCCTCTGTGTCTCCGTGTCTCAGTGTCACTGTGACACAGTGCCCCAGTGTTCTAGTGTCTCTGTGTCCCAGTGTCCCAGTGTCTCAGTGTCACAGTGTCACAGTGTCCCAGTGTCCTAGTGTCTCTCTGTCTCTGTGTCTCCGTGTCCCAGTATCCTAGTGTTTCTGTGTCTCCGTGTCTCCGTGTCCCAGTGTCCCAGTGTCCTAGTGTCTCTGTGTCTCTGTGTCTCCGTGTCCCAGTCTCCCAGTGTCCAGTGCCCTAGTGTCTCTGTGTCCCCGTGTCTCTGTGTCTCTGTGTCTCGCTGTCCCAGTGCCCCAGTGCCCTAGTGTCTCCGTGTCCCAGTGTCCCAGTGTCCTAGTGTTTCTGTGTAGCTGTGTCCGAGTGTCCTAGTGTCTCTGTGTCTCAGTGGCTCAGTGTCCCAGTGTCCCTGTGACCAAGTGTCCTAATGTCTCCGTGTCTCCGTGTCTCAGTGTCCCTGTGACCCAGTGCCCCAGTATCCTAGTGTCTCTGTATCTTTGTGTCTCCGTTTCTCCGTGTCCCAGTGTCCTAGTGTGTCTGTGTCTCCATGTCTCTGTGTCTCTGTGTCCCCATGGCCCAGTGTCCCAGTGACCCAGTGCCCTGTGTCTCTGTGTCTCCGTGTCCCAGTGTCCCAGTGCCCTAGTGACTCTGTGTCTCTGTGTCTCCGTGTCCCAGTGTCCCAGTGCACTAGTGACTCTGTGTCTCTGTGTCTCCGTGTCTCCGTGTCCCAGTGTCCCAGTGCCCTAGTCCCAGTGTCCCAGTGCCCTAGTGTCTCTGTGTCTCCGTGTCCCAGTGCCCTAGTGTCTCTGTATCTCTGTGTCTCCTTGTCTCCGTGTCCCAGTGGCCTAGTGTTTCTGTGTCTCCGTGTCTCTGTATCTCTGTGTCTCCGTATCCCAGTGTCCTAGTGTCTCCGTGTCCCAGTGTCCCAGTGTCTCCGTGTCCCAGTGTCCTAGTGACTCTGTGTCTCTGTGTCTCCGTGTCCCAGTGTCCTAGTGTCTCTGTATCTCTGTGTCTCCTTGTCTCCGTGTCCCAGTGGCCTAGTGTTTCTGTGTCTCCATGTCCCAGTGTCCCAGTGCCCTAGTGACTCTGTGTCTCTGTGTCTCTGTGTCTCCGTGTCCCAGTGTCCCAGTGCCCTAGTCCCAGTGTCCCAGTGCCCTAGTGTCTCTGTGTCTCCGTGTCCCAGTGCCCTAGTGTCTCTGTATCTCTGTGTCTCCTTGTCTCCGTGTCCCAGTGGCCTAGTGTTTCTGTGTCTCCGTGTCTCTGTATCTCTGTGTCTCCGTGTCCCAGTGTCCTAGTGTCTCTGTATCTCTGTGTCTCCGTGTCCCAGTGTCCTAGTGTCTCCGTGTCCCAGTGTCCCAGTGTCTCCGTGTCCCAGTATCCTAGTGACTCTGTGTCTCTGTGTCTCTGTGTCTCTCTGTCTCCGTGTCCCAGTGTCCCAGTGCCCTAGTGACTCTGTGTCTCTGTATCTCTGTGTCCCAGTGCCCTAGTGACTCTGTGTCTCTGTGTCTCCGTGTCTCCGTGTCCCAGTGTCCCAGTGCCCTAGTGACTCTGTGTCTCTGTGTCTCTGTGTCTCTCTGTCTCCGTGTCCCAGTGTCCCAGTGCCCTAGTGACTCTGTGTCTCTGTATCTCTGTGTCCCAGTGCCCTAGTGACTCTGTGTCTCTGTGTCTCCGTGTCTCCGTGTCCCAGTGTCCCAGTGCCCTAGTCCCAGTGTCCCAGTTCCCTAAGTGTCCCTGTATCTCTGTGTCTCCTTGTCTCCGTGTCCCAGTGGCCGAGTGTTTCTGTGTCTCCGTGTCTCGGTATCTCTGTGTCTCCGTGTCCCAGTGTCCTAGTGTCTCTGTATCTCTGTGTCTCCGTGTCTCCGTGTCCCAGTGTCCTAGTGTCTCCGTGTCCCAGTGCCCCAGTGTCTCCGTGTCCCAGTGTCCGAGTGACTCTGTGTCTCTGTGTCTCCGTGTCCCAGTGTCCCAGTGCCCTAGTGACTCTGTGTCTCTGTGTCTCCGTGTCCCAGTGTCCTAGTGTCTCTGTATCTCTATGTCTCCGTTTCTCCGTGCCCCAGTGTCCCAGTGTTTCTGTGTCTCCGTGTCCCAGTGTCCTAGTGACTCTGTGTCTCTGTGTCTCCGTGTCCCAGTGTCCTAGTGTCTCTGTATCTCTGTGTCTCCTTGTCTCCGTGTCCCAGTGGCCTAGTGTTTCTGTGTCTCCATGTCTCTGTATCTCTGTGTCTCCGTGTCCCAGTGTCCTAGTGTCTCTGTATCTCTGTGTCTCCGTGTCCCAGTTTCCTAGTGTCTCTGTATCTCCGTGTCTCCGTGTCCCAGTTTCCTAGTGTCTCCGTGTCTCCGTGTCCCAGTGTCCCAGTGCCCTAGTGACTCTGTGTCTCTGTGTCTCTCTGTCTCCGTGTCCCAGTGTCCCAGTGCCCTAGTGACTCTGTGTCTCTGTATCTCTGTGTCCCACTGCCCTAGTGACTCTGTGTCTCCGTGTCTCCGTGTCCCAGTGTCCCAGTGCCCTAGTCCCAGTGTCCCAGTGCCTTAGTGTCCCTGTATCTCTGTGTCTCCTTGTCTCCGTGTCCCAGTGGCCGAGTGTTTCTGTGTCTCCGTGTCTCTGTATCTCCGTGTCTCCGTGTCCCAGTGTCCTAGTGTCTCTGTATCTCTGTGTCTCCGTGTCTCCGTGTCCTAGTGTCCTAGTGTCTCTGTATCTCTATGTCTCCGTTTCTCCGTGCCCCAGTGTCCTAGTGTTTCTGTGTCTCTGTGTCCCAGTGTCCTAGTGTCTCAGTGTCTCAGTGTCCCAGTGTCCCTGTGACCCAGTGCCCCCGTGTCCTAGTGTCTCCGTGTCCCAGTGTCCCAGTGTCCTAGTGTTTCTGTGTCTCTGTGTCCCAGTGTCCTAGTGTCTCTGTGTCTCAGTGTCTCAGTGTCCCTGTGACCCAGTGTCCTAATGTCTCCGTGTCTCCGTGTCTCAGTGTCCCTGTGACGCAGTGCCCCAGTGTCCTAGTGTCTCTGTATCTCTGTGTCTCCGTTTCTCCGTGTCCCAGTGTCCTAGTGTTTCTGTGTCTCCATGTCTCTGTGTCTCTGTGTCCCCATGTCCCAGTGTCAAAGTGTCCTAGTGTCTCCGTGTCCCAGTGTCCCAGTGTCCTAGTGACTCTGTGTCTCTGTGTCTCCGTGTCCCAGTGTCCTAGTGTCTCTGTATCTCTGTGTCTCCTTGTCTCCGTGTCCCAGTGGCCTAGTGTTTCTGTGTCTCCATGTCCCAGTGTCCCAGTGCCCTAGTGACTCTGTGTCTCCGTGTCTCCGTGTCCCAGTGTCCCAGTGCCCTAGTCCCAGTGTCCCAGTGCCCTAGTGTCTCTGTGTCTCCGTGTCCCAGTGCCCTAGTGTCTCTGTATCTCTGTGTCTCCTTGTCTCAGTGTCCTAGTGTCTCTGTATCTCTGTGTCTCCGTGTCCCAGTGTCCTAGTGTCTCTGTATCTCTGTGTCTCCGTGTCCTAGTGTCTCCGTGTCTCTGTATCTCTGTGTCTCCGTGTCCCAGTGTCCTAGTGTCTCTGTATCTCTGTGTCTCCGTGTCCCAGTGTCCTAGTGTCTCCGTGTCCCAGTGCCCCAGTGCCCCAGTGTCTCCGTGTCCCAGTGTCCTAGTGACTCTGTGTCTCTGTGTCTCCGTGTCCTAGTGTCTCCGTGTCCCAGTGTCTCCGTGTCCCAGTGTCCTAGTGACTTTGTGTCTCTGTGTCTCCGTGTCCCAGTGTCCTAGTGTCTCTATATCTCTGTGTCTCCGTGTCCCAGTTTCCTAGTGTCTCTCTATCTCCGTGTCTCCGTGTCCCAGTTTCCTAGTGTCTCCGTGTCTCCGTGTCCCAGTGCCCTAGTGACTCTGTGTCTCTGTGTCTCTGTGTCTCTCTGTCTCCGTGTCCCAGTGTCCCAGTGCCCTAGTGACTCTGTGTCTCTGTATCTCTGTGTCCCACTGCCCTAGTGACTCTGTGTCTCCGTGTCTCCGTGTCCCAGTGCCCTAGTCCCAGTGTACCAGTGCCTTAGTGTCCTTGTATCTCTGTGTCTCCGTGTCCCAGTGTCCTAGTGTCTCCGTGTCCCAGTGCCCCAGTGTCTCCGTCCCAGTGTCCTAGTGACTTTGTATCTCTGTGTCTCCGTGTCCCAGTCTCCCAGTGCCCTAGTGACTCTGTGTCTCTGTGACTCCGTGTCCCAGTGTCCTAGTGTCTCTGTATCTCTATATCTCCGTTTCTCCGTGCCCCAGTGTCCTAGTGTTTCTGTGTCTCCGTGTCTCTGTGTCTCAGTGTCTCAGTGTCCCAGTATCCCTGTGACCCAGTGCCCCAGTGTCCTAGTGTCTCCGTGTCTCCGTGTCTCAGTGTCCCTGTGACCCAGTGCCCCAGTGTCCTAGTGCCTCTGTGTCTCCGTGTCTCAGTGTCACTGTGACCCAGTGCCCCAGTGTTCTAGTGTCTCTGTGTCCCAGTGTCCCAGTGTCTCAGTGTCACAGTGTCACAGTGTCCCAGTGTCCTAGTGTCTCTCTGTCTCTGTGTCTCCGTGTCCCAGTATCCTAGTGTTTCTGTGTCTCCGTGTCTCCGTGTCCCAGTGTCCCAGTGTCCTAGTGTCTCTGTGTCTCTGTGTCTCCGTGTCCCAGTGTCCCAGTGTCCAGTGCCCTAGTGTCTCTGTGTCCCCGTGTCTCTGTGTCTCTGTGTCTCGCTGTCCCAGTGCCCCAGTGCCCTAGTGTCTCCGTGTCCCAGTGTCCTAGTGTTTCTGTGTAGCTGTGTCCCAGTGTCCTAGTGTCTCTGTGTCTCAGTGTCTCAGTGTCCCAGTGTCCCTGTGACCCAGTGTCCTAATGTCTCCGTGTCTCCGTGTCTCAGTGTCCCTGTGACCCAGCGCCCCAGTGTCCTAGTGTCTCTGTATCTTTGTGTCTCCGTTTCTCCGTGTCCCAGTGTCCTAGTGTGTCTGTGTCTCCATGTCTCTGTGTCTCTGTGTCCCCATGGCCCAGTGTCCCAGTGTCCCAGTGCCCTGTGTCTCTGTGTCTCCGTGTCCCAGTGTCCCAGTGCCCTAGTGACTCTGTGTCTCTGTGTCTCCGTGTCCCAGTGGCCTAGTGTTTCTGTGTCTCCATGTCCCAGTGTCCCAGTGCCCTAGTGACTCTGTGTCTCTGTGTCTCCGTGTCTCCGTGTCCCAGTGTCCCAGTGCCCTAGTCCCAGTGTCCCAGTGCCCTAGTGTCTCTGTGTCTCCGTGTCCCAGTGCCCTAGTGTCTCTGTATCTCTGTGTCTCCTTGTCTCCGTGTCCCAGTGCCCTAGTGTCTCTGTATCTCTGTGTCTCCTTGTCTCCGTGTCCCAGTGGCCTAGTGTTTCTGTGTCTCCGTGTCTCTGTATCTCTGTGTCTCCGTGTCCCAGTGTCCTAGTGTCTCTGTATCTCTGTGTCTCCGTGTCCCAGTGTCCTAGTGTCTCCGTGTCCCAGTGTCCCAGTGTCTCCGTGTCCCAGTGTCCTAGTGACTCTGTGTCTCCGTGTCTCCGTGTCCCAGTGTCCTAGTGTCTCCGTGTCCCAGTGCCCCAGTGCCTCCGTGTCCCAGTGTCATAGTGACTCTGTGTCTCCGTGTCTCCGTGTCCCAGTCTCCCAGTGCCCTAGTGACTCTGTGTCTCTGTGACTCCGTGTCCCAGTGTCCTAGTGTCTCTGTATCTCTATATCTCCGTTTCTCCGTTTCTCCGTGCCCCAGTGTCCTAGTGTTTCTGTGTCTCCGTGTCTCTGTGTCTCCGTGTCCCAGTGTCCTAGTGTTTCTGTGTCTCAGTGTCCCAGTGTCCCTGTGACCCAGTGCCCCAGTGTCCTCGTGTCTCCGTGTCCCAGTGTCCCAGTGTCCTAGTGTTTCTGTGTCTCAGTGTCTCAGTGTCCCAGTGTCCCAGTGCCCTAGTGTCTCTGTGTCTCCGTGTCCCAGTGTCCCAGTGTCCAGTGCCCTAGTGTCTCTGTGTCCCCGTGTCTCTGTGTCTCTGTGTCTCGCTGTCCCAGTGTCCCAGTGTCCTAGTGGCTCTGTGTCTCCCTGTCTCCGTGTCTCTGTGTCTCCGTGTCCCAGTGCCCCAGTGCCCTAGTGTCTCCGTGTCCCAGTGTCCCAGTGTCCTAGTGTTTCTGTGTAGCTGTGTCCCAGTGTCCTAGTGTCTCTGTGTCTCTGTGTCTCAGTGTCTCAGTGTCCCTGTGACCCAGTGCCCCAGTGTCCTAGTGTCTCCGTGTCTCCGTGTCTCAGTGTCCCTGTGACCCAGTGCCCCAGTGTCCTAGTGTCTCTGTGTCTCCGTGTCTCCGTGTCCCAGTGTCCTAGTGTCTCCGTGTCCCAGTGCCCCAGTGTCTCCGTGTCCCAGTGTCCTAGTGACTCTGTGTCTCTGTGTCTCCGTGTCCCAGTGTCCCAGTGTCTCTGTATCTCTATGTCTCCGTTTCTCCGTGCCCCAGTGTCCTAGTGCTTCTGTGTCTCCGTATCTCTGTGTCTCCGTGTCCCAGTGTCCTAGTGTTTCTGTGTCTCTGTGTCCCAGTGTCCTAGTGTCTCTGTGTCTAAGTGTCTCAGTGTCCCAGTGTCCCTGTGCCCCAGTGTCCTAGTGTATCCGTGTCCCAGTGTCCCAGTGTCCTAGTGTTTCTGTGTCTCTGTGTCCCAGTGTCCTAGTGTTTCTGTGTCTCAGTGTCTCAGTGTCCCAGTATCCCTGTGACCCAGTGCCCCAGTGTCCTAGTGTCTCCGTGTCTCAGTGTCCCTGTGACCCAGTGCCCCAGTGTCCTAGTGCCTCTGTGTCTCCGTGTCTCAGTGTCACTGTGACACAGTGCCCCAGTGTTCTAGTGTCTCTGTGTCCCAGTGTCCCAGTGTCTCAGTGTCACAGTGTCACAGTGTCCCAGTGTCCTAGTGTCTCTCTGTCTCTGTGTCTCCGTGTCCCAGTATCCTAGTGTTTCTGTGTCTCCGTGTCTCCGTGTCCCAGTGTCCCAGTGTCCTAGTGTCTCTGTGTCTCTGTGTCTCCGTGTCCCAGTGTCCCAGTGTCCAGTGCCCTAGTGTCTCTGTGTCCCCGTGTCTCTGTGTCTCTGTGTCTCGCTGTCCCAGTGCCCCAGTGCCCTAGTGTCTCCGTGTCCCAGTGTCCCAGTGTCCTAGTGTTTCTGTGTAGCTGTGTCCGAGTGTCCTAGTGTCTCTGTGTCTCAGTGGCTCAGTGTCCCAGTGTCCCTGTGACCAAGTGTCCTAATGTCTCCGTGTCTCCGTGTCTCAGTGTCCCTGTGACCCAGTGCCCCAGTATCCTAGTGTCTCTGTATCTTTGTGTCTCCGTTTCTCCGTGTCCCAGTGTCCTAGTGTGTCTGTGTCTCCATGTCTCTGTGTCTCTGTGTCCCCATGGCCCAGTGTCCCAGTGACCCAGTGCCCTGTGTCTCTGTGTCTCCGTGTCCCAGTGTCCCAGTGCCCTAGTGACTCTGTGTCTCTGTGTCTCCGTGTCCCAGTGTCCCAGTGCACTAGTGACTCTGTGTCTCTGTGTCTCCGTGTCTCCGTGTCCCAGTGTCCCAGTGCCCTAGTCCCAGTGTCCCAGTGCCCTAGTGTCTCTGTGTCTCCGTGTCCCAGTGCCCTAGTGTCTCTGTATCTCTGTGTCTCCTTGTCTCCGTGTCCCAGTGGCCTAGTGTTTCTGTGTCTCCGTGTCTCTGTATCTCTGTGTCTCCGTATCCCAGTGTCCTAGTGTCTCCGTGTCCCAGTGTCCCAGTGTCTCCGTGTCCCAGTGTCCTAGTGACTCTGTGTCTCTGTGTCTCCGTGTCCCAGTGTCCTAGTGTCTCTGTATCTCTGTGTCTCCTTGTCTCCGTGTCCCAGTGGCCTAGTGTTTCTGTGTCTCCATGTCCCAGTGTCCCAGTGCCCTAGTGACTCTGTGTCTCTGTGTCTCTGTGTCTCCGTGTCCCAGTGTCCCAGTGCCCTAGTCCCAGTGTCCCAGTGCCCTAGTGTCTCTGTGTCTCCGTGTCCCAGTGCCCTAGTGTCTCTGTATCTCTGTGTCTCCTTGTCTCCGTGTCCCAGTGGCCTAGTGTTTCTGTGTCTCCGTGTCTCTGTATCTCTGTGTCTCCATGTCCCAGTGTCCTAGTGTCTCTGTATCTCTGTGTCTCCGTGTCCCAGTGTCCTAGTGTCTCCGTGTCCCAGTGTCCCAGTGTCTCCGTGTCCCAGTATCCTAGTGACTCTGTGTCTCTGTGTCTCTGTGTCTCTCTGTCTCCGTGTCCCAGTGTCCCAGTGCCCTAGTGACTCTGTGTCTCTGTATCTCTGTGTCCCAGTGCCCTAGTGACTCTGTGTCTCTGTGTCTCCGTGTCTCCGTGTCCCAGTGTCCCAGTGCCCTAGTGACTCTGTGTCTCTGTGTCTCTGTGTCTCTCTGTCTCCGTGTCCCAGTGTCCCAGTGCCCTAGTGACTCTGTGTCTCTGTATCTCTGTGTCCCAGTGCCCTAGTGACTCTGTGTCTCTGTGTCTCCGTGTCTCCGTGTCCCAGTGTCCCAGTGCCCTAGTCCCAGTGTCCCAGTTCCCTAAGTGTCCCTGTATCTCTGTGTCTCCTTGTCTCCGTGTCCCAGTGGCCGAGTGTTTCTGTGTCTCCGTGTCTCGGTATCTCTGTGTCTCCGTGTCCCAGTGTCCTAGTGTCTCTGTATCTCTGTGTCTCCGTGTCTCCGTGTCCCAGTGTCCTAGTGTCTCCGTGTCCCAGTGCCCCAGTGTCTCCGTGTCCCAGTGTCCGAGTGACTCTGTGTCTCTGTGTCTCCGTGTCCCAGTGTCCCAGTGCCCTAGTGACTCTGTGTCTCTGTGTCTCCGTGTCCCAGTGTCCTAGTGTCTCTGTATCTCTATGTCTCCGTTTCTCCGTGCCCCAGTGTCCCAGTGTTTCTGTGTCTCCGTGTCCCAGTGTCCTAGTGACTCTGTGTCTCTGTGTCTCCGTGTCCCAGTGTCCTAGTGTCTCTGTATCTCTGTGTCTCCTTGTCTCCGTGTCCCAGTGGCCTAGTGTTTCTGTGTCTCCATGTCTCTGTATCTCTGTGTCTCCGTGTCCCAGTGTCCTAGTGTCTCTGTATCTCTGTGTCTCCGTGTCCCAGTTTCCTAGTGTCTCTGTATCTCCGTGTCTCCGTGTCCCAGTTTCCTAGTGTCTCCGTGTCTCCGTGTCCCAGTGTCCCAGTGCCCTAGTGACTCTGTGTCTCTGTGTCTCTGTGTCTCTCTGTCTCCGTGTCCCAGTGTCCCAGTGCCCTAGTGACTCTGTGTCTCTGTATCTCTGTGTCCCACTGCCCTAGTGACTCTGTGTCTCCGTGTCTCCGTGTCCCAGTGTCCCAGTGCCCTAGTCCCAGTGTCCCAGTGCCTTAGTGTCCCTGTATCTCTGTGTCTCCTTGTCTCCGTGTCCCAGTGGCCGAGTGTTTCTGTGTCTCCGTGTCTCTGTATCTCCGTGTCTCCGTGTCCCAGTGTCCTAGTGTCTCTGTATCTCTGTGTCTCCGTGTCTCCGTGTCCTAGTGTCCTAGTGTCTCTGTATCTCTATGTCTCCGTTTCTCCGTGCCCCAGTGTCCTAGTGTTTCTGTGTCTCTGTGTCCCAGTGTCCTAGTGTCTCAGTGTCTCAGTGTCCCAGTGTCCCTGTGACCCAGTGCCCCCGTGTCCTAGTGTCTCCGTGTCCCAGTGTCCCAGTGTCCTAGTGTTTCTGTGTCTCTGTGTCCCAGTGTCCTAGTGTCTCTGTGTCTCTGTGTCTCAGTGTCTCAGTGTCCCTGTGACCCAGTGTCCTAATGTCTCCGTGTCTCCGTGTCTCAGTGTCCCTGTGACGCAGTGCCCCAGTGTCCTAGTGTCTCTGTATCTCTGTGTCTCCGTTTCTCCGTGTCCCAGTGTCCTAGTGTTTCTGTGTCTCCATGTCTCTGTGTCTCTGTGTCCCCATGTCCCAGTGTCAAAGTGTCCTAGTGTCTCCGTGTCCCAGTGTCCCAGTGTCCTAGTGACTCTGTGTCTCTGTGTCTCCGTGTCCCAGTGTCCTAGTGTCTCTGTATCTCTGTGTCTCCTTGTCTCCGTGTCCCAGTGGCCTAGTGTTTCTGTGTCTCCATGTCCCAGTGTCCCAGTGCCCTAGTGACTCTGTGTCTCCGTGTCTCCGTGTCCCAGTGTCCCAGTGCCCTAGTCCCAGTGTCCCAGTGCCCTAGTGTCTCTGTGTCTCCGTGTCCCAGTGCCCTAGTGTCTCTGTATCTCTGTGTCTCCTTGTCTCAGTGTCCTAGTGTCTCTGTATCTCTGTGTCTCCGTGTCCCAGTGTCCTAGTGTCTCTGTATCTCTGTGTCTCCGTGTCCTAGTGTCTCCGTGTCTCTGTATCTCTGTGTCTCCGTGTCCCAGTGTCCTAGTGTCTCTGTATCTCTGTGTCTCCGTGTCCCAGTGTCCTAGTGTCTCCGTGTCCCAGTGCCCCAGTGCCCCAGTGTCTCCGTGTCCCAGTGTCCTAGTGACTCTGTGTCTCTGTGTCTCCGTGTCCTAGTGTCTCCGTGTCCCAGTGTCTCCGTGTCCCAGTGTCCTAGTGACTTTGTGTCTCTGTGTCTCCGTGTCCCAGTGTCCTAGTGTCTCTATATCTCTGTGTCTCCGTGTCCCAGTTTCCTAGTGTCTCTCTATCTCCGTGTCTCCGTGTCCCAGTTTCCTAGTGTCTCCGTGTCTCCGTGTCCCAGTGCCCTAGTGACTCTGTGTCTCTGTGTCTCTGTGTCTCTCTGTCTCCGTGTCCCAGTGTCCCAGTGCCCTAGTGACTCTGTGTCTCTGTATCTCTGTGTCCCACTGCCCTAGTGACTCTGTGTCTCCGTGTCTCCGTGTCCCAGTGCCCTAGTCCCAGTGTCCCAGTGCCTTAGTGTCCTTGTATCTCTGTGTCTCCGTGTCCCAGTGTCCTAGTGTCTCCGTGTCCCAGTGCCCCAGTGTCTCCGTCCCAGTGTCCTAGTGACTTTGTATCTCTGTGTCTCCGTGTCCCAGTCTCCCAGTGCCCTAGTGACTCTGTGTCTCTGTGACTCCGTGTCCCAGTGTCCTAGTGTCTCTGTATCTCTATATCTCCGTTTCTCCGTGCCCCAGTGTCCTAGTGTTTCTGTGTCTCCGTGTCTCTGTGTCTCCGTGTCCCAGTGTCCCAGTGTTTCTGTGTCTCTGTGTCCCAGTGTCCTAGTGTCTCAGTGTCCCAGTGTCCCTGTGACCCAGTGCCCCAGTGTCCTAGTGTCTCCGTGTCCCAGTGTCCCAGTGTCCTAGTGTTTCTGTGTCTCTGTGTCCCAGTGTCCTAATGTCTCTGTGTCTCAGTGTCTCAGTGTCCCTGTGACCCAGTGTCCTAATGTCTCCGTGTCTCCGTGTCTCAGTGTCCCTGTGACGCAGTGCCCCAGTGTCCTAGTGTCTCTGTATCTCTGTGTCTCCGTTTCTCCGTGTCCCAGTGTCCTAGTGTTTCTGTGTCTCCATGTCTCTGTGTCTCTGTGTCCCCATGTCCCAGTGTCCCAGTGTCCCAGTGTCTCTGTGTCTCCGTGTCCCAGTGTCCCAGTGCCCTAGTGACTCTGTGTCTCTGTGTCTCCGTGTCCCAGTGTCCCAGTGCCCTAGTGACTCTGTGTCTCTGTGTCTCCGTGTCTCCGTGTCCCAGTGCCCTAGTCCCAGTGTCCCAGTGCCCTAGTGTCTCTGTGTCTCCGTGTCCCAGTGCCCTAGTGTCTCCGTGTCTCTGTATCTCCTTGTCTCCGTGTCCCAGTGGCCTAGTGTCTCTGTATCTCTGTGTCTCCGTGTCCCAGTGTCCTAGTGTCTCCGTGTCCCAGTGTCCCAGTGTCTCCGTGTCCCAGTGTCCTAGTGACTCTGTGTCTCTGTGTCTCCGTGTCCCAGTGTCCTAGTGTCTCTGTATCTCTGTGTCTCCTTGTCTCCGTGACCCAGTGGCCTAGTGTTTCTGTGTCTCCATGTCCCAGTGTCCCAGTGCCCTAGTGACTCTGTGTCTCCGTGTCTCCGTGTCCCAGTGTCCCAGTGCCCTAGTCCCAGTGTCCCAGTGCCCTAGTGTCTCTGTGTCTCCGTGTCCCAGTGCCCTAGTGTCTCTGTATCTCTGTGTCTCCTTGTCTCCGTGTCCCAGTGGCCTAGTGTTTCTGTGTCTCCGTGTCTCTGTATCTCTGTGTCTCCGTGTCCTAGTGTCTCTGTATCTCTGTGTCTCCGTGTCCCAGTGTCCTAGTGTCTCCGTGTCCCAGTGTCCCAGTGTCTCCGTGTCCCAGTGTCCTAGTGACTCTGTGTCTCTGTGTCTCCGTGTCCCAGTGTCCTAGTGTCTCTGTATCTCTGTGTCTCCTTGTCTCCGTGTCCCAGTGGCCTAGTGTTTCTGTGTCTCCATGTCTCTGTATCTCTGTGTCTCCGTGTCCCAGTGTCCTAGTGTCTCTATATCTCTGTGTCTCCGTGTCCCAGTTTCCTAGTGTCTCTCTATCTCCGTGTCTCCGTGTCCCAGTTTCCTAGTGTCTCCGTGTCTCCGTGTCCCAGTGCCCTAGTGTCTCTGTATCTCTGTGTCTCCTTGTCTCCGTGTCCCAGTGGCCTAGTGTTTCTGTGTCTCCGTGTCTCTGTATCTCTGTGTCTCCGTGTCCCAGTGTCCTAGTGTCTCTGTATCTCTGTGTCTCCGTGTCCCAGTGTCCTAGTGTCTCCGTGTCCCAGTGTCCCAGTGTCTCCGTGTCCCAGTGTCCTAGTGACTCTGTGTCTCTGTGTCTCCGTGTCCCAGTGTCCTAGTGTTTCTGTGTCTCCATGTCCCAGTGTCCCAGTGTCCCAGTGCCCTAGTGACTCTGTGTCTCTGTGTCTCCGTGTCTCCGTGTCCCAGTGCCCTAGTCCCAGTGTCCCAGTGCCCTAGTGTCTCTGTGTCTCCGTGTCCCAGTGCCCTAGTGTCTCTGCATCTCTGTGTCTCCTTGTCTCCGTGTCCCAGTGGCCTAGTGTTTCTGTGTCTCCATGTCCCAGTGTCCCAGTGCCCTAGTGACTCTGTGTCTCCGTGTCTCCGTGTCCCAGTGTCCCAGTGCCCTAGTCCCAGTGTCCCAGTGCCCTAGTGTCTCTGTGTCTCCGTGTCCCAGTGCCCTAGTGTCTCTGTTTCTGTGTAGCTGTGTCCGAGTGTCCTAGTGTCTCTGTGTCTCAGTGGCTCAGTGTCCCAGTGTCCCTGTGACCAAGTGTCCTAATGTCTCCGTGTCTCCGTGTCTCAGTGTCCCTGTGACCCAGTGCCCCAGTGTCCTAGTGTCTCTGTATCTTTGTGTCTCCGTTTCTCCGTGTCCCAGTGTCCTAGTGTGTCTGTGTCTCCATGTCTCTGTGTCTCTGTGTCCCCATGGCCCAGTGTCCCAGTGACCCAGTGCCCTGTGTCTCTGTGTCTCCGTGTCCCAGTGTCCCAGTGCCCTAGTGACTCTGTGTCTCTGTGTCTCCGTGTCCCAGTGTCCCAGTGCACTAGTGACTCTGTGTCTCTGTGTCTCCGTGTCTCCGTGTCCCAGTGTCCCAGTGCCCTAGTCCCAGTGTCCCAGTGCCCTAGTGTCTCTGTGTCTCCGTGTCCCAGTGCCCTAGTGTCTCTGTATCTCTGTGTCTCCTTGTCTCCGTGTCCCAGTGGCCTAGTGTTTCTGTGTCTCCGTGTCTCTGTATCTCTGTGTCTCCGTATCCCAGTGTCCTAGTGTCTCCGTGTCCCAGTGTCCCAGTGTCTCCGTGTCCCAGTGTCCTAGTGACTCTGTGTCTCTGTGTCTCCGTGTCCCAGTGTCCTAGTGTCTCTGTATCTCTGTGTCTCCTTGTCCCCGTGTCCCAGTGGCCTAGTGTTTCTGTGTCTCCATGTCCCAGTGTCCCAGTGCCCTAGTGACTCTGTGTCTCTGTGTCTCTGTGTCTCCGTGTCCCAGTGTCCCAGTGCCCTAGTCCCAGTGTCCCAGTGCCCTAGTGTCTCTGTGTCTCCGTGTCCCAGTGCCCTAGTGTCTCTGTATCTCTGTGTCTCCTTGTCTCCGTGTCCCAGTGGCCTAGTGTTTCTGTGTCTCCGTGTCTCTGTATCTCTGTGTCTCCGTGTCCCAGTGTCCTAGTGTCTCTGTATCTCTGTGTCTCCGTGTCCCAGTGTCCTAGTGTCTCCGTGTCCCAGTGTCCCAGTGTCTCCGTGTCCCAGTATCCTAGTGACTCTGTGTCTCTGTGTCTCTGTGTCTCTCTGTCTCTGTGTCCCAGTGTCCCAGTGCCCTAGTGACTCTGTGTCTCTGTATCTCTGTGTCCCAGTGCCCTAGTGACTCTGTGTCTCTGTGTCTCCGTGTCTCCGTGTCCCAGTGTCCCAGTGCCCTAGTGACTCTGTGTCTCTGTGTCTCTGTGTCTCTCTGTCTCCGTGTCCCAGTGTCCCAGTGCCCTAGTGACTCTGTGTCTCTGTATCTCTGTGTCCCAGTGCCCTAGTGACTCTGTGTCTCTGTGTCTCCGTGTCTCCGTGTCCCAGTGTCCCAGTGCCCTAGTCCCAGTGTCCCAGTTCCCTAAGTGTCCCTGTATCTCTGTGTCTCCTTGTCTCCGTGTCCCAGTGGCCGAGTGTTTCTGTGTCTCCGTGTCTCGGTATCTCTGTGTCTCCGTGTCCCAGTGTCCTAGTGTCTCTGTATCTCTGTGTCTCCGTGTCTCCGTGTCCCAGTGTCCTAGTGTCTCCGTGTCCCAGTGCCCCAGTGTCTCCGTGTCCCAGTGTCCGAGTGACTCTGTGTCTCTGTGTCTCCGTGTCCCAGTGTCCCAGTGCCCTAGTGACTCTGTGTCTCTGTGTCTCCGTGTCCCAGTGTCCTAGTGTCTCTGTATCTCTATGTCTCCGTTTCTCCGTGCCCCAGTGTCCCAGTGTTTCTGTGTCTCCGTGTCCCAGTGTCCTAGTGACTCTGTGTCTCTGTGTCTCCGTGTCCCAGTGTCCTAGTGTCTCTGTATCTCTGTGTCTCCTTGTCTCCGTGTCCCAGTGGCCTAGTGTTTCTGTGTCTCCATGTCTCTGTATCTCTGTGTCTCCGTGTCCCAGTGTCCTAGTGTCTCTGTATCTCTGTGTCTCCGTGTCCCAGTTTCCTAGTGTCTCTGTATCTCCGTGTCTCCGTGTCCCAGTTTCCTAGTGTCTCCGTGTCTCCGTGTCCCAGTGTCCCAGTGCCCTAGTGACTCTGTGTCTCTGTGTCTCTGTGTCTCTCTGTCTCCGTGTCCCAGTGTCCCAGTGCCCTAGTGACTCTGTGTCTCTGTATCTCTGTGTCCCACTGCCCTAGTGACTCTGTGTCTCCGTGTCTCCGTGTCCCAGTGTCCCAGTGCCCTAGTCCCAGTGTCCCAGTGCCTTAGTGTCCCTGTATCTCTGTGTCTCCTTGTCTCCGTGTCCCAGTGGCCGAGTGTTTCTGTGTCTCCGTGTCTCTGTATCTCCGTGTCTCCGTGTCCCAGTGTCCTAGTGTCTCTGTATCTCTGTGTCTCCGTGTCTCCGTGTCCTAGTGTCCTAGTGTCTCTGTATCTCTATGTCTCCGTTTCTCCGTGCCCCAGTGTCCTAGTGTTTCTGTGTCTCTGTGTCCCAGTGTCCTAGTGTCTCAGTGTCTCAGTGTCCCAGTGTCCCTGTGACCCAGTGCCCCCGTGTCCTAGTGTCTCCGTGTCCCAGTGTCCCAGTGTCCTAGTGTTTCTGTGTCTCTGTGTCCCAGTGTCCTAGTGTCTCTGTGTCTCTGTGTCTCAGTGTCTCAGTGTCCCTGTGACCCAGTGTCCTAATGTCTCCGTGTCTCCGTGTCTCAGTGTCCCTGTGACGCAGTGCCCCAGTGTCCTAGTGTCTCTGTATCTCTGTGTCTCCGTTTCTCCGTGTCCCAGTGTCCTAGTGTTTCTGTGTCTCCATGTCTCTGTGTCTCTGTGTCCCCATGTCCCAGTGTCAAAGTGTCCTAGTGTCTCCGTGTCCCAGTGTCCCAGTGTCCTAGTGACTCTGTGTCTCTGTGTCTCCGTGTCCCAGTGTCCTAGTGTCTCTGTATCTCTGTGTCTCCTTGTCTCCGTGTCCCAGTGGCCTAGTGTTTCTGTGTCTCCATGTCCCAGTGTCCCAGTGCCCTAGTGACTCTGTGTCTCCGTGTCTCCGTGTCCCAGTGTCCCAGTGCCCTAGTCCCAGTGTCCCAGTGCCCTAGTGTCTCTGTGTCTCCGTGTCCCAGTGCCCTAGTGTCTCTGTATCTCTGTGTCTCCTTGTCTCAGTGTCCTAGTGTCTCTGTATCTCTGTGTCTCCGTGTCCCAGTGTCCTAGTGTCTCTGTATCTCTGTGTCTCCGTGTCCTAGTGTCTCCGTGTCTCTGTATCTCTGTGTCTCCGTGTCCCAGTGTCCTAGTGTCTCTGTATCTCTGTGTCTCCGTGTCCCAGTGTCCTAGTGTCTCCGTGTCCCAGTGCCCCAGTGCCCCAGTGTCTCCGTGTCCCAGTGTCCTAGTGACTCTGTGTCTCTGTGTCTCCGTGTCCTAGTGTCTCCGTGTCCCAGTGTCTCCGTGTCCCAGTGTCCTAGTGACTTTGTGTCTCTGTGTCTCCGTGTCCCAGTGTCCTAGTGTCTCTATATCTCTGTGTCTCCGTGTCCCAGTTTCCTAGTGTCTCTCTATCTCCGTGTCTCCGTGTCCCAGTTTCCTAGTGTCTCCGTGTCTCCGTGTCCCAGTGCCCTAGTGACTCTGTGTCTCTGTGTCTCTGTGTCTCTCTGTCTCCGTGTCCCAGTGTCCCAGTGCCCTAGTGACTCTGTGTCTCTGTATCTCTGTGTCCCACTGCCCTAGTGACTCTGTGTCTCCGTGTCTCCGTGTCCCAGTGCCCTAGTCCCAGTGTCCCAGTGCCTTAGTGTCCTTGTATCTCTGTGTCTCCGTGTCCCAGTGTCCTAGTGTCTCCGTGTCCCAGTGCCCCAGTGTCTCCGTCCCAGTGTCCTAGTGACTTTGTATCTCTGTGTCTCCGTGTCCCAGTCTCCCAGTGCCCTAGTGACTCTGTGTCTCTGTGACTCCGTGTCCCAGTGTCCTAGTGTCTCTGTATCTCTATATCTCCGTTTCTCCGTGCCCCAGTGCCCTAGTGTTTCTGTGTCTCCGTGTCTCTGTGTCTCAGTGTCTCAGTGTCCCAGTATCCCTGTGACCCAGTGCCCCAGTGTCCTAGTGTCTCCGTGTCTCCGTGTCTCAGTGTCCCTGTGACCCAGTGCCCCAGTGTCCTAGTGCCTCTGTGTCTCCGTGTCTCAGTGTCACTGTGACCCAGTGCCCCAGTGTTCTAGTGTCTCTGTGTCCCAGTGTCCCAGTGTCTCAGTGTCACAGTGTCACAGTGTCCCAGTGTCCTAGTGTCTCTCTGTCTCTGTGTCTCCGTGTCCCAGTATCCTAGTGTTTCTGTGTCTCCGTGTCTCCGTGTCCCAGTGTCCCAGTGTCCTAGTGTCTCTGTGTCTCTGTGTCTCCGTGTCCCAGTGTCCCAGTGTCCAGTGCCCTAGTGTCTCTGTGTCCCCGTGTCTCTGTGTCTCTGTGTCTCGCTGTCCCAGTGCCCCAGTGCCCTAGTGTCTCCGTGTCCCAGTGTCCTAGTGTTTCTGTGTAGCTGTGTCCCAGTGTCCTAGTGTCTCTGTGTCTCAGTGTCTCAGTGTCCCAGTGTCCCTGTGACCCAGTGTCCTAATGTCTCCGTGTCTCCGTGTCTCAGTGTCCCTGTGACCCAGTGCCCCAGTGTCCTAGTGTCTCTGTATCTTTGTGTCTCCGTTTCTCCGTGTCCCAGTGTCCTAGTGTGTCTGTGTCTCCATGTCTCTGTGTCTCTGTGTCCCCATGGCCCAGTGTCCCAGTGTCCCAGTGCCCTGTGTCTCTGTGTCTCCGTGTCCCAGTGTCCCAGTGCCCTAGTGACTCTGTGTCTCTGTGTCTCCGTGTCCCAGTGGCCTAGTGTTTCTGTGTCTCCATGTCCCAGTGTCCCAGTGCCCTAGTGACTCTGTGTCTCTGTGTCTCCGTGTCTCCGTGTCCCAGTGTCCCAGTGCCCTAGTCCCAGTGTCCCAGTGCCCTAGTGTCTCTGTGTCTCCGTGTCCCAGTGCCCTAGTGTCTCTGTATCTCTGTGTCTCCTTGTCTCCGTGTCCCAGTGCCCTAGTGTCTCTGTATCTCTGTGTCTCCTTGTCTCCGTGTCCCAGTGGCCTAGTGTTTCTGTGTCTCCGTGTCTCTGTATCTCTGTGTCTCCGTGTCCCAGTGTCCTAGTGTCTCTGTATCTCTGTGTCTCCGTGTCCCAGTGTCCTAGTGTCTCCGTGTCCCAGTGTCCCAGTGTCTCCGTGTCCCAGTGTCCTAGTGACTCTGTGTCTCTGTGTCTCCGTGTCCCAGTGTCCTAGTGTCTCTGTATCTCTGTGTCTCCGTGTCCTAGTGTCTCCGTGTCTCTGTATCTCTGTGTCTCCGTGTCCCAGTGTCCTAGTGTCTCTGTATCTCTGTGTCTCCGTGTCCCAGTGTCCTAGTGTCTCCGTGTCCCAGTGCCCCAGTGTCTCCGTGTCCCAGTGTCCTAGTGACTCTGTGTCTCTGTGTCTCCGTGTCCTAGTGTCTCCGTGTCCCAGTGTCTCCGTGTCCCAGTGTCTCCGTGTCCCAGTGTCCTAGTGACTTTGTGTCTCTGTGTCTCCGTGTCCCAGTGTCCTAGTGTCTCTATATCTCTGTGTCTCCGTGTCCCAGTTTCCTAGTGTCTCTCTATCTCCGTGTCTCCGTGTCCCAGTTTCCTAGTGTCTCCGTGTCTCCGTGTCCCAGTGCCCTAGTGACTCTGTGTCTCTGTGTCTCTCTGTCTCCGTGTCCCAGTGTCCCAGTGCCCTAGTGACTCTGTGTCTCTGTATCTCTGTGTCCCACTGCCCTAGTGACTCTGTGTCTCCGTGTCTCCGTGTCCCAGTGCCCTAGTCCCAGTGTCCCAGTGCCTTAGTGTCCTTGTATCTCTGTGTCTCCGTGTCTCCGTGTCCCAGTGTCCTAGTGTCTCCGTGTCCCAGTGCCCCAGTGTCTCCGTCCCAGTGTCCTAGTGACTTTGTATCTCTGTGTCTCCGTGTCCCAGTCTCCCAGTGCCCTAGTGACTCTGTGTCTCTGTGACTCCGTGTCCCAGTGTCCTAGTGTCTCTGTATCTCTATATCTCCGTTTCTCCGTGCCCCAGTGTCCTAGTGTTTCTGTGTCTCCGTGTCTCTGTGTCTCCGTGTCCCAGTGTCCCAGTGTTTCTGTGTCTCTGTGTCCCAGTGTCCTAGTGTCTCAGTGTCCCAGTGTCCCTGTGACCCAGTGCCCCAGTGTCCTAGTGTCTCCGTGTCCCAGTGTCCCAGTGTCCTAGTGTTTCTGTGTCTCTGTGTCCCAGTGTCCTAATGTCTCTGTGTCTCAGTGTCTCAGTGTCCCTGTGACCCAGTGTCCTAATGTCTCCGTGTCTCCGTGTCTCAGTGTCCCTGTGACGCAGTGCCCCAGTGTCCTAGTGTCTCTGTATCTCTGTGTCTCCGTTTCTCCGTGTCCCAGTGTCCTAGTGTTTCTGTGTCTCCATGTCTCTGTGTCTCTGTGTCCCCATGTCCCAGTGTCCCAGTGTCCCAGTGTCTCTGTGTCTCCGTGTCCCAGTGTCCCAGTGCCCTAGTGACTCTGTGTCTCTGTGTCTCCGTGTCCCAGTGTCCCAGTGCCCTAGTGACTCTGTGTCTCTGTGTCTCCGTGTCTCCGTGTCCCAGTGCCCTAGTCCCAGTGTCCCAGTGCCCTAGTGTCTCTGTGTCTCCGTGTCCCAGTGTCCTAGTGACTCTGTGTCTCTGTGTCTCCGTGTCCCAGTGTCCTAGTGTCTCTGTATCTCTGTGTCTCCTTGTCTCCGTGTCCCAGTGGCCTAGTGTTTCTGTGTCTCCATGTCCCAGTGTCCCAGTGCCCTAGTGACTCTGTGTCTCCGTGTCTCCGTGTCCCAGTGTCCCAGTGCCCTAGTCCCAGTGTCCCAGTGCCCTAGTGTCTCTGTGTCTCCGTGTCCCAGTGCCCTAGTGTCTCTGTATCTCTGTGTCTCCTTGTCTCCGTGTTCCAGTGGCCTAGTGTTTCTGTGTCTCCGTGTCTCTGTATCTCTGTGTCTCCGTGTCCTAGTGTCTCTGTATCTCTGTGTCTCCGTGTCCCAGTGTCCTAGTGTCTCCGTGTCCCAGTGTCCCAGTGTCTCCGTGTCCCAGTGTCCTAGTGACTCTGTGTCTCTGTGTCTCCGTGTCCCAGTGTCCTAGTGTCTCTGTATCTCTGTGTCTCCTTGTCTCCGTGTCCCAGTGGCCTAGTGTTTCTGTGTCTCCATGTCTCTGTATCTCTGTGTCTCCGTTTCTCCGTGTCCCAGTGTCCTAGTGTTTCTGTGTCTCCATGTCTCTGTGTCTCTGTGTCCCCATGTCCCAGTGTCCTAGTGTCTCCGTGTCCCAGTGTCCCAGTGTCTCCGTGTCCCAGTGTCCTAGTGACTCTGTGTCTCTGTGTCTCCGTGTCCCAGTGTCCTAGTGACTCTGTGTCTCTGTGTCTCCGTGTCCCAGTGTCCTAGTGTCTCTGTGTCTCTGTGTCTCCGTGTCCCAGTGTCCCAGTGTCCAGTGCCCTAGTGTCTCTGTGTCCCCGTGTCTCTGTGTCTCGCTGTCCCAGTGCCCCAGTGCCCTAGTGTCTCCGTGTCCCAGTGTCCCAGTGTCCTAGTGTTTCTGTGTAGCTGTGTCCCAGTGTCCTAGTGTCTCTGTGTCTCAGTGTCTCAGTGTCCCAGTGTCCCTGTGACCCAGTGTCCTAATGCCTCCGTGTCTCCGTGTCTCAGTGTCCCTGTGACCCAGTGCCCCAGTGTCCTAGTGTCTCTGTATCTTTGTGTCTCCGTTTCTCCGTGTCCCAGTGTCCTAGTGTGTCTGTGTCTCCATGTCTCTGTGTCTCTGTGTCCCCATGGCCCAGTGTCCCAGTGTCCCAGTGCCCTGTGTCTCTGTGTCTCCGTGTCCCAGTGTCCTAGTGTCTCTGTATCTCTGTGTCTCCTTGTCTCCGTGTCCCAGTGGCCTAGTGTTTCTGTGTCTCCATGTCCCAGTGTCCCAGTGCCCTAGTGACTCTGTGTCTCTGTGTCTCCGTGTCTCCGTGTCCCAGTGTCCCAGTGCCCTAGTCCCAGTGTCCCAGTGCCCTAGTGTCTCTGTGTCTCCGTGTCCCAGTGCCCTAGTGTCTCTGTATCTCTGTGTTTCCTTGTCTCCGTGTCCCAGTGGCCTAGTGTTTCTGTGTCTCCGTGTCTCTGTATCTCTGTGTCTCCGTGTCCCAGTGTCCTAGTGTCTCTGTATCTCTGTGTCTCCGTGACCCAGTGTCCTAGTGTCTCCGTGTCCCAGTGTCCCAGTGTCTCCGTGTCCCAGTGTCCTAGTGACTCTGTGTCTCTGTGTCTCTCTGTCTCCGTGTCCCAGTGTCCCAGTGCCCTAGTGACTCTGTGTCTCTGTATCTCTGTGTCCCAGTGCCCTAGTGACTCTGTGTCTCTGTGTCTCCGTGTCTCCGTGTCCCAGTGTCCCAGTGCCCTAGTGACTCTGTGTCTCTGTGTCTCTGTGTCTCTCTGTCTCCGTGTCCCAGTGTCCCAGTGCCCTAGTGACTCTGTGTCTCTGTATCTCTGTGTCCCAGTGCCCTAGTGACTCTGTGTCTCTGTGTCTCCGTGTCTCCGTGTCCCAGTGTCCCAGTGCCCTAGTCCCAGTGTCCCAGTGCCTTAGTGTCCCTGTATCTCTGTGTCTCCTTGTCTCCGTGTCCCAGTGGCCGAGTGTTTCTGTGTCTCCGTGTCTCTGTATCTCTGTGTCTCCGTGTCCCAGTGTCCTAGTGTCTCTATATCTCTGTGCCTCCGTGTCTCCGTGTCCCAGTGTCCTAGTGTCTCCGTGTCCCAGTGCCCCAGTGTCTCCGTGTCCCAGTGTCCTAGTGACTCTGTGTCTCTGTGTCCCAGTGTCCTAGTGTTTCTGTGTCTCAGTGTCTCAGTGTCCCAGTGTCCCTGTGACCCAGTGCCCCAGTGTCCTAGTGTCTCCGTGTCCCAGTGTCCCAGTGTCCTAGTGTTTCTGTGTCTCTGTGTCCCAGTGTCCTAGTGTTTCTGTGTCTCAGTGTCTCCGTGTCTCAGTGTCACTGTGACCCAGTGCCCCAGTGTCCTAGTGTCTCCGTGTCTCCGTGTCCCTGTGACCCAGTGCCCCAGTGTCCTAGTGTCTCTGTGTCTCCGTGTCTCAGTGTCACTGTGACCCAGTGTTCTAGTGTCTCCGTGTCCCAGTGTCTCAGTGTCACAGTGTCACAGTGTCCCAGTGTCCTAGTGTCTCTCTGTCTCTGTGTCTCCGTGTCCCAGTGTCCTAGTGTTTCTGTGTCTCCGTGTCTCCGTGTCCCAGTGCCCTAGTGTCTCTGTGTCTCTGTGTCTCCGTGTCCCAGTGCCCTAGTGTCTCTGTGTCTCTGTGTCTCCGTGTCCCAGTGTCCCAGCGTCCAGTGCCCTAGTGTCTCTGTGTCCCCGTGTCTCTGTGTCGCGCTGTCCCAGTGTCCCAGTGTCCTAGTGGCTCTGTGTCTCCCTGTCTCCGTGTCTCTGTGCCTCCGTGTCCCAGTGCCCTAGTGTCTCCGTGTCCCAGTGTCCCATTGCCCTAGTGTCTCTGTGTCTCCGTGTCCCAGTGTCCTAGTGTCTCTGTATCTCTGTGTCTCCGTGTCCCAGTGTACTAGTGTCTCCGGTTCCCAGTGTCCCAGTGTCTCCGTGTCCCAGTGTCCTAGTGACTCTGTGTCTCTGTGTCTCCGTGTCCCAGTGTCCTAGTGTCTCTGTATCTCTGTGTCTCCTTGTCTCCGTGTCCCAGTGGCCTAGTGTTTCTGTGTCTCCGTGTCTCTGTGTCTCCGTGTCCCAGTGTCCTAGTGTCTCTGTATCTGTGTCTCCTTGTCTCCGTGTCCCAGTGGCCTAGTGTTTCTGTGTCTCCATGTCTCTGTATCTCTGTGTCTCCGTGTCCCAGTGTCCTAGTGTCTCTGTATCTCTGTGTCTCCGTGTCCCAGTTTCCTAGTGTTTCTCTATCTCCGTGTCTCCGTGTCCCAGTTTCCTAGTGTCTCCGTGTCTCCGTGTCCCAGTGACCCAGTGCCCTAGTGACTCTGTATCTCTGTGTCTCCTTGTCTCCGTGTCCCAGTGGCCGAGTGTTTCTGTGTCTCCGTGTCTCGGTATCTCTGTGTCTCCGTGTCCCAGTGTCCTAGTGTCTCTGTATCTCTGTGTCTCTGTGTCCTAGTGTCTCTGTGTCCAAGTGTCCTAGTGTCCCTGTGTCCTAGTGTCCTCGTATCCTAGTGTCCCATTATCCTAATGTCCCAGTGCCTCTGCATCTCTGTGTCCTAGTGTCTCAGTGTCCCAGTGTCCCAGTTTCTCTGTGTCCTAGAGTCTCTGCACCCCAGTGTCCCAATGTCTCTTCGTCTCTGTGTCCTCGTATCCCAGTGTCCCAGTGTCTTTGTATCCTAGAGTCTCTGCGTCTCTGTTCCTAGTGTCTCTGCGTCTCTGTGTCCTAGTGTCCCAGTGGCTCTGTGTCCCAGTGTCGCTGTGTCCTAGTATCCTTGTGTCCCAGTGTCTCTGTGTCCTAATGTCTCTATGTCCCAGTGTCTCTGTATCCTAGTGTCTCTATGTCCCAGTGTCCTTGTGTCCTAGTGTCTCTGCGTCTCTGTGTCCTAGTGCCCCAATGTCTCTGTGTTCTAGTTTCTCTGCGTCTCTGTGTCCTAGTGTCCCACTGTCTCTATGTCCCAGTGTCTGTGTCCTAGTGTCTCTGTGTCCTAATGTCTCTATGTCCCAGTGTCTCTGTATCCTAGTGTCTCTATGTCCCAGTGTCCTTGTGTCCTAGTGTCTCTGCGTCTCTGTGTCCTAGTGTCCTAGTGCCCCAATGTCTCTGTGTTCTAGTTTCTCTGCGTCTCTGTGTCCTAGTGTCCCACTGTCTCTATGTCCCAGTGTCTGTGTCCTAGTGTCTCTGTGTCCCAGTGTCTCTGTGTCCTAGTGTCCTAGTGTCCTTGTGTCCCTGTGTCCTAGTGTCCTAGTGTCTCTGTGTCCTCGTGTCTCTGTGTCCTTATGTCTCTGCGTCTCTGTGTCCTAGTGTCCTTGTATCTCTGTGTCCCAGTGTCTCTGTGTCCTAGTGTCTCTGTGTCCTAGTGTCTCTGTGTCCAAGTGTCCTAGTGTCCCTGTGTCCCTGTGTCCCAGTGTCCCAGTGTCTCTGCGTCTCTGTGTTCCCGCCATTTCCACTCACGTGGTGGGCAATGGCAGCCGACTGAGAGCATCTGCACAGTTCTCAGTGCCTGGCCTGTGGCGGATGGTTTGGTTATATGCTGATAGCTCGAGTGCCCACCTTTGCATGCGGGCTGAGGCATTAGTATTTATCCCCTTGTTTTCAGCAAACAGGGATGTAAGGGGCTTGTGATCAGTTTCCAGCTCAAATCTGAGACCAAACAGGTACTGATGCATTTTCTTTACCCCGAACACACACGCTAATGCCTCTTTCTGAATCATGCTGCCCTCTCGGTCTTCGACAAGCTCCTGGAAGCAGAGGAGACAGGTTGCAACGTCCCCACAACGTTAGCTTGTTCTAATACACAGCCGACTCCGTACGACGACGCGTCACATGCTAGCACAAGTCTTTTAGATGGGTTATACAATACAGGCAGCTTGTTGGAGCATAAAATGTTTCTGGCTTTCTCAAAAGCAATTACTTGTTTTTTTTTCCAATACCCAGTTCTCACCTTTGCGCAGTAACACATGTAGGGGCTCTAAAAGGGTGCTTAACCCCGGTAGGAAGTTACCAAAATAGTTGAGGAGTCCCAGGAACTACCGCAACTCTGTGACGTTCTGTGGCCTGGGCGTGTTCCTGATAGCCTCTGTCTTTACGTCTGTGGGCCGAATACCGTCCGCCGCGATCTTTCTCCCCAAAAACTCCACTTTTGTTGCCAAACTGGCATCTGTTGTAGATGAACAGTCCCTTGTGCTTGTTGATGCAGGTGAGGCCCTTCGAAGACTCCTCCAGCTCCTGTGTCATGTAGGCCGAAGTCAGGTCAAGTTTGGTGAATGTCTTGCCTCCTGCCAGCGTCGTAAATAGGTCGTCTGCCTTAGGTAGCGGGTATTAGTCCTGTAGCGAGAAACGATTAATAGTTACTTTATAATCGCCGCAAATCCTGACCGTGCCATCACTTTTGAGTACTGGAACAATCGGACTGGCCCACTCGCTGAATTCCACTGGGGAGATGATGCCCTCACGTTGCAGCCTGTTCCACTCTCTCCCTCATCATGTGAAGTACCGCTCGCGCCTTGTGGCGAATGGGTCGTGCCTCTGGGACCAAGTGGATCTGCAACTTCGCCCTGGAAAAGTTTCCAATGCCTGGCTCAAAAAGGAAGGAAATTTTATTAAAAACCTGGGTACATGAGGCCTCATCGACATGTGATAGCGTTCGCATGTCATCCCAGTTCCAACGGATTTTGCCCAGCCAGCTCCTTCCAAGCAGTGTGGGGCCATTGCCCGGGACAATCCAGAGAGGCAGTTCGTGCACCGTGCCCTCGTAGGTGACCTTGACCATCGCGCTGCCCAGGACAATGATAAGTTCTTTGGTGTATGTTCTCAGTTTCGTGTGGATGGGGCTCAGGGCTGGTCTGAATGCCTTGTTGCATCAAACATCCTTTTACTCATGATGGATGGGCTAGCGGCAGTGTCCAGTTCCATGGCTACAGGTAAGCCATTCAATTTTATGTTTAGCATTATAGGTGGACATTTCGTCGAAAATGTGTGCAGCCCATGTACTTTAGCATCTGCCTCCTCTCTCTGAGGCTTGAAATTGCTTTGATCCACCATGGACCAACCTTCCTCTGCCACGTGGTGGTTAGCAGGTTTGCAAGCTTGTTGGGGGTGCCCCATTGTTCCACAGCTCTTGCAAACATACCCTTTGAAGCTGCATGAATAGGCTGAATGGAAGCCTCCACAACACCAACAAGGTGTGAATTGCCTTGCATTCATCCTTTGTTGGGGAGTCTGAGTCATCTGGGTCACCTGAGGCCTGCTGGCAGTTGCAGACTCATGGTTTCTGCTCGCAAACACAGTGCCAGTTAATTTATGAACATTGCTAGCACTTGTGTGCTGAGAGATTTGTTTGATGTTGTCACTGGTGGACATAAACGCCTGTGCTATCACAATGGCCTTACTGAGGGTCGGTGTCTCTACAGTCAAAGGTTTTCGTAGGATGGTCTCATGGCCAATGCCCAGTACAAAAAAGTCTCTGAGCATCTGCTCCAGGTAGCAATCAAACTCACATTGTCCTGCAAGTCGCCTTAGCTCGGCAATGTAGCTCACCACTTCCTGACCTTCAGATCGCTGGCACGTGTAGAACCAATACCTCACCATCAGCACGCTCTCCCTCTGGTTAAGATGCTCCCAAACCAGTGTACACAGCTCCTCATACGACTTATCTGTGGGTTTCACCGGAGCCAGAAGATTTTTCATGAGGTTGTAGGTCGGTGCCCCGCAGACTGTGAGGAGGACCGCTCTCCTTTTTGCAGCGCTTCCTTCTCTGTCCAGCTCGTTGGCTACAAAGTACTGGTCTAGCCGTTCGACATAGGCTTCCCAGTCCTCACCCTCCGAGACCTTCTCAAGGATGCCCACAGTTTGCTGCATCTTTGCGTTGGATTCGTATACTCGTCACCAGTTATTGTGTTCCTAACACAGATGAGGCTGCACACAGGGAGGTTAAAGTAACAGTGACCTCAGTCTTTAATAAGACACTCCAGAGTGAGGAACAGGCCTTAGGGACCGGCTTATATACAGTGCTCCCAAGGGATCCCTTGGGACTTCAGGGGATGAGCCCTCTGGTGGCTGTACAGAGTAAATACAAGTCCACATATTTAACGCAAACGACTTACCAAAACCAGCATTTGCACCGAGACGATCAACCAGGGAAAGGAAGGCCCCAGATCGGCTTACATTGTAAATAGTTACACTATTGACTTTGAGGGGGGGTGGCGGGGAGTGTTGTTATATATGTAAACCTGTAAATACCATGTTTAACCACACCTTACTTTGAACTTGCATATCTGGTCTGATTCTTTATTCAAGACATAACAGATCCTTGGGGGACACCAGAGGTAACGATGCGAGTGTGAGAAGAGAAGCCGTTGCAGGTGGTTTTCTGGCTACGATTAGATAGATAAGAATGGAATCAGGCGAGTACAAGCGAGTGGAATCAGGAGAGGTGTTGAAGGAGGATAGAGTGTTCAACCATGTCAAAGGCTGCAGACATGTCAAGAAGGACGAGGAGGGATAGCTTACCTTTGTCACAGTCACAAAGGATGTTATTTGTGACTTTGATGAGAGCCGTTTCGATACTGTGGCAGGGGCAGAAACCAGATTGAAGGGATTCAAACATAGAGTTCTAGGAAAGATGGGCACGGATTTGGGAGGCGACAACAGATTCAAAGCCTTGGAGAGGAAAGAGAGGCTGGAGATGGGGCAGTAGCTTGCAAGAGGATCAAGCGTTGTTTTTTTGAGGAGAGGGGTGATGACAGCAGATTTGAAGGAGTGGGGGACAGTACCTGAGGAGAGAGAACCATTAACAATGTCAGCTAATGTGGGAGGCAGAAAATGAAGTTGGGTGGTCAGCAGTTTAGTGAGAATAGGGTCAAAGGAGCAGGAAATGGGTCTCATAGACAAGATGAGCGTGGAGAGGTCAAGAGAGAAGATCGGAGAGAAACTGGAGAAAGATGCGAGTTCAGGGCTAGGACAGGGGGGGAACCTCAGAGGAAGTTTGGCCCGGTGTGCTAGGGGAGGGAAGGGACGTGGCAGAGGCAGCTGATTGGATAGTCTCAATCTTTGAAACAAAGACGTCCATGAGCTTCTCGCACTTATTGTTGGAGGTGAGTGTGATGGAGACAGGGGAGAGGGGTAACACAGCAAGAAAAGGGATGGGGCAGGATAACCCTATCATACCTGGCAAATGTACAATATAAACTGCAGCTGTTCTTGGAGTGGAAGTACATTCCCATTGAAATTGATTTTTCATTCAGCTTTTAACATCAAGGACTGCATTACCCTGTGCTTTCTCATTACAAAAAGTGACCATTTGCAAAACTTAACATTTGCAAACTTAAAACTAAATAAATGCAACTATCTCGATATATTTTACACAATATGTTTTTCAATTTCTTCCCTTTTTCTTGCACACTGAAGGCACTGACTCTTGCTATGGTATGATTCTACTGACACTGGCCACCAATCTCATACCTCACCCGAGGCACTTCATGTGTGAGCCTAGAAAATGAGGCTGAAAAATTCCGTAGGAGTTCCACTGGTCTCTTACAATAACTCCATCAGGATACAGGCTGAACCACGCAGGGAAATGTCAGAGATCTGGTTGCACTAGGTATGCGGCATTTCAGGGAGTTTCCTGGTTATCATTTAAGGAGTGAAACCTCTGTCCACCCCTTACAAAGCAAAAGAAAGTGAAGCGAGGGAGGGGTCTCGCTACATCAAGAGTTCTTGCTTTTTAAGCTAGATTGGTGTGTATCAATCATTAGTGATAACCCTGGTCAATTTTGCACTCCCTATCACAGGGTCATTGAAATTAATTGTAAGGCTGCCGCCCCATGTGAGATGAGTGAACTCCGTACAGACACAACTTGGATCTGCATAGCTTACTGCTGTACTGAGTGGATCTTCCCATTGGCAAAGCCATTTTACGCAATGTTAACGCCGTCTTTTACGACTTAGGTCACAAAGGAACCTTTTTAGATTTGCAGTTACTCATTGCCATGATGCAAC
This sequence comes from Pristiophorus japonicus, assembly GCF_044704955.1. Classification (NCBI taxonomy): domain Eukaryota; kingdom Metazoa; phylum Chordata; class Chondrichthyes; family Pristiophoridae; genus Pristiophorus; species Pristiophorus japonicus. Next base: position 187,480,747 of record NC_091990.1, on the reverse strand, counting down.
ACTGGCATTTTAGACTTTTGAGGAGTAGGGTTTATTGTTTACAGTATATTTCTGCATACACTGGGAATATTGCATATAAAATGTTTTTAAGATGATTACGACAAAAATACTGGGGTTATTATATTGTGCTAATGGTATGATAACAAGTAGAAATGCTGTGAAAAATTCAGGATGTACCAGAGAAATATTTTAGAATCCATGTGTACTTTTCATGCTTTCTTACATATTTTATAGAAGATAATTTGATACTATCAGAAAATAATATGGCAAAAATAAAAAATATTAGTATTCAAATTATTAAATGAATGTGCATTAATTTCATTAGATTATTTTATTGATTTTTCTGAGAATTGGTAATCACCACATTTATATGACAATTAAACGCTTGAAAAAGAAAAACATGAAAAGATTGGGAAAAGAGCAAAGAATGATACAGTTCTGGTCTTCACATTATCAGAAGGCTATAGAGGCACTGTAGAAGGTGCAAAAATGAATCACAAGTATGATACCAGTGCATGGAGTCCCCGATCTGCGTGAGAACACCAGTGGCAAGTCGGCGCCATAAAAGGAGCGGCGAGTGGCCCCGGGGCAGTGTGGCAGCCATGACTACTTCTGGAGAAACGTAAGCTGGTGCAGGAGGGCGATGGCAGCGAAGAGTGACATCATCAAGGTCCAGGTCGGTGATTGGAGCGTGAGCAGATACAGCAGGAGCGGTGAGAGATTGTAGAAACATAGGAACATAGAAAATAGGTGCAGGAGTAGGCCATTCGGCCCTTCGAGCCTGCATCACCATTCAATTTGATCATGGCTGATCATGCAACTTCAGTACCCCATTCCTGCTTTCTCTCCGTACCTCTTGATCCCTTTAGCAATAAGGGACATATCTAACTCCCTTTTGAATATATCTAACAAACTGGTTTCAACAACATTCTGTGGTAGAGAATTCCACAGGTTCACAATTCTCTGAGCGAAGAAGTTTCTCCTCATCTCGATCCGAAATGGTTACCCCTTATCCTTAGATTGTGACCCCTGGTTCTGGACTTCCCCAACATTGGGAACATTCGTCCTGTATCTAACCTGTCCAATCCTGTCAGAATTTTATGTTTCTATGAGATCCCCTCTCATTCTTCTAAATTCCAGTGAATATAAGCCTAGTCAATCCAGTCTTAGAAACATAGAAACATAGAAAATAGGTGCAGGAGCAGGCCATTCAGCCCTTCTAGCCTGCACCGCCATTCAATGAGTTCATGGCTGAACATGAAACTTCAGTACCCCCTTCCTGCTTTCTCGCCATAACCCTTGATCCCCCGAGTAGTAAGGACTTCATCTAACTCCCTTTTGAATATATTTAGTGAATTGGCCTCAACTACTTTCTGTGGTAGAGAATTCCACAGGTTCACCACTCTCTGGGTGAAGAAGTTTCTCCTCATCTCGGTCCTAAATGGCTTACCCCTTATCCTCAGACTGTGACCCCTGGTTCTGGACTTCCCCAACATTGGGAACATTCTTCCTGCATTTAACCTGTCTAAACCCGTCAGAATTTTAAACGTTTCTATGAGGTCCCCTCTCATTCTTCTGAACTCCAGTGAATACAAGCCCAGTTGATCCAGTCTTTCTTGATAGGTCAGTCCCGCCATCCCGGGAATCAGTCTGGTGAATCTTCGCTGCACTCCCTCAATAGCAAGAATGTCCTTCCTCAAGTTAGGAGACCAAAACTGTACACAATACTCCAGGTGTGGCCTCACCAAGGCCCTGTACAACTGTAGCAACACCTCCCTGCCCCTGTATTCAAATCCCCTCACTATGAAGGCCAACATGCCATTTGCTTTCTTAACCGCCTGCTGTACCTGCATGCTAACCTTCAATGACTGATGTACCATGACACCCAGGTCTCGTTGCACCTTCCCTTTTCCTAATCTGTCACCATTCAGATAATAATCTGTCTCTCTGTTTTTACCACCAAAGTGGATAACCTCACATTTATCCACATTATACTTCATCTGCCATGCATTTGCCCACTCACCTAACCTATCCAAGTCACTCTGCAGCCTAATAGCATCCTCCTCGCAGCTCACACTGCCACCCAACTTAGTGTCATCCGCAAATTTGGAGATACTGCATTTAATCCCCTCGTCTAAATCATTAATGTACAATGTAAACAGCTGGGGCCCCAGCACAGAACCTTGCGGCACCCCACTAGTCACTGCCTGCCATTCTGAAAAGTACCCGTTTACTCCTACTCTTTGCTTCCTGTCTGACAACCAGTTCTCAATCCACGTCAGCACACTACCCCCAATCCCATGTGCTTTAACTTTGCACATTAATCTCTTGTGTGGGACCTTGTCGAAAGCCTTCTGAAAGTCCAAATATACCACATCAACTGGTTCTCCTTTGTCCACTTTACTGGAAACATCCTCAAAAAATTCCAGAAGATTTGTCAAGCATGATTTCCCTTTCACAAATCCATGCTGACTTGGACCTATCATGTCACCATTTTCCAGATGCACTGCTATGACATCCTTAATAATTGATTCCATCATTTTACCCACTACTGAGGTCAGGCTGACCGGTCTATAATTCTCTGTTTTCTCTCTCCCTCCTTTTTTAAAAAGTGGGGTTACATTGGCTACCCTCCAGAACTGATCCAGAGTCAATGGAATGTTGGAAAATGACTGTCAATGCATCCGCTATTTCCAAGGTCACCTCCTTAAGTACTCTGGGATGCAGTCCATCAAGCCCTGGGGATTTATCAGCCTTCAATCCCATCAATTTCCCCAACACAATTTCCCGACTAATAAAGATTTCCCTCAGTTCCCCCTCCTTACTAGACCCTCTGACCCCTTTTATATCCGGAAGGTTGTTTGTATCCTCCTTAGTGAATACCAAACCAAAGTACTTGTTCAATTGGTCTGCTATTTCTTTGTTCCCCGTTATGACTTCCCCTGATTCTGACTGCAGGGGACCTACGTTTGTCTTTACTAACCTTTTTCTCATTACATACCTATAGAAACTTTTGCAATCCACCTTAATGTTCCCTGCAAGCTTCTTCTCGTACTCCATTTTCCCTGCCCTAATCAAACCCTTTGTCCTCCTCTGCTGAGTTCTAAATTTCTCCCAGTCCCCAGGTTCGCTGCTATTTCTGGCCAATTTGTATGCCACTTCCTTGGCTTTAATACTATCCCTGATTTCCCTAGATAGCCACGGTTGAGCCACCTTCCCTTTTTTATTTTTACGCCAGACAGGAATGTACAATTGTTGTAATTCATCCATGCGGTCTCTAAATGTCTGCCATTGCCCATCCACAGTCAACCCCCTAAGTATCATTCGCCAATCTATCCTAGCCAATTCACGCCATATGTCATATGTCAGTCCTGCCATCCCGGGAATCAGTCTGGTGAACCTTCGCTGCACTTCCTCAATAGCAAGAATGTCCTTCCTCAGATTAGGAGACCAGGAGAGGCGTGAGTTCAGGGCCAGGGGCCCAGGGGCAGCACAGGCCAGCCCACACTGTGATATGTGTGCGCACTCGGTCCTTGCAGCAGAGCAGGTCTCCAGTCGTCTTGGATAACCCTTGCCACTGGACCAAGACCTAGCTCTGTCAAGCGCGTGTGGTGGCTGGTGTGCAACGGCCATGCCACGTTAGAAAAATCCATGCACAGGCATCTTCCACCCTTCTACCCAATGGCTCAACCATGGCTAACAAGGGAAATTAAGGATAGTGTTAAATCCAAGGAAGAGGCATATAAATTGGCCAGAAAAAGCAGCAAACCTGAGGGCTGGGGGCAATTTAGAATTCAGCAGAGGAGGACAAAGGGTTTAATTAGGAGGGGGGAAATAGAGTATGAGAGGAAGCTTGCCGGGAGCATAAAACCTGACTGCAAAAGCTTCTATAGCTATGTGAAGAGAAAAAGATTAGTGAAGACAAACGTAGGTCCCTTGCAGTCAGATTCAGGTGAATTTATAACGGGGAACAAAGAAATGGCAGGCCAGTTGAACAAATACTTTCGTTCTTTCTTCACAAAGGAAGACAGAAAAAACCTTCCGGAAGTACTAGGGGACCGAGGGTCTAGTGAGAAGGAGGAACTAAGGATATCCTTATTAGGCGGGAAATTGTGTTAGGGAAATTGATGGGATTGAAGGCCAATAAATCCCCGGGGCCTGATAGTCTGCATCCCAGAGTACTTAAGGAAGTGGCCCTAGAAATAGTGGAATCATTGGTGATCATTTTCCAATAGTCTATCGAGTCTGGATCAGTTCCTATGGACTGGAGGGTAGCTACTGTAACACCACTTTTTTAAAAAAGGAGGGAGAGAGTAAATGGGTAATTATAGACATCAGTAGTGGGGAAAATGTTGGAATCAATTATTAAAGATGAAATAACAGAGCATTTGGAAAGCAGTGACAGGATCGATCCAAGTCAACATGGATTTATGAAAGGGAAATCATGCTTGACAAATCTTCTGGAATTTTTTGAGGATGTACCTAGTAGAGTGGACAAGGGAGAACCCGTGGATGTGGTGTATTTGGACTTTCAAAAGGCTTTTAACAAGGTCCCACACAAGAGATTGGTGTGCAAAATTAAAGCACATGGTATTGGGGGCAATGTACTGACGTGGATAGAAAACTGGTTGGCAGACAGGAAGCAGAGAGTCGGGATAAACGGGTCCTTTTCAGAATGGCAGGCAGTGACTAGTGGGGTGCCGCAGGGCTCAGTGCTGGGACCCCAGCTCTTTACAATATACATTAATGATTTAGATGAAGGAATTGAGTGTAATATCTCCAGGTTTGCAGATGACACAAAACTGGGTGGCGGTGTGAGCTGTGAGGAGGACGCTAAGAGGCTGCAGGGTGAATTGGACAGGTTAGATGAGTGGGCAAATGCATGGCAGATGCAGTATAATGTGGATAAATGTGAGGTTATCCACTTTGGGGGCAAAAACACAAAGGCAGAATATTATCTGAATGGCGGCAGATTAGGAAAATGGGAGGTGCAACGAGACTTGGGTGTCATGGTACATCAGTCATTGAAAGTTGGCATGCAGGTACAGCAGGTGGTGAAGAAGGCAAATGGTATGTTGGCCTGCATAGCTAGGGGTTTTGAGTATAGGAGCAGGAAGTCTTACTGCAGTTGTACAGGGCCTTAGTGAGGCCTCACCTGGATTAGTGTTCAGTTTTGATCTCCTAATCTGAGGAAGGACGTTCTTGCTATTGAGGGAGTGCAGCGAAGGTTCACCAGACTGATTCCCGGGATGGCTGGACTGACATATGAGGACAGACTGGATCGGCTGGGTCTTTATTCACTCGAGTTTAGAAGGATGAGAGGGGATCTCATAGAAACATATAAAATTCTGACGGGACTGAACAGGTTAGATGCAGGAAGAATGTTCCCAATGTTGGGGAAGTCCAGAACCAGGGGACACAGTCTAAGGATAAGGGGTAAGCCATTTAGGACTGAGATGAGGAGAAACCTCTTCACTCAGAGAGTTGTTAACCTGTGGAATTCCCTACCGCAGGGAGTTGTTGATGCCAGTTCGTTGGATATATTCAAGAGGGAGTTAGATTTGGCCCTAATGGCTAAAGGATCAAGGGCTATGGAGAGAAAGCAGGAAAGGGGTACTGAGGTGAATGATTAGCCATGATCTTGTTGAATGGTGGTGCAGGCTCAAAGGGCCTACTCCTGCACCTATTTTCTATGTTTCTATGTTTCTATGTCTCAGGATGTAGTTCGGGATCTGGAGTGTCAGGTCCTTTAATGAAACACCTGTGAATTCATCCTTTTTTGGTGTGGAAGCAAGTCATCCTCATTTTGAGGGACTGCCTATGATGATGACCAGTACTAAGAGGATAGAATCATAGAAATTTACAGCATGGAAGGAGACTATTTCGGCCCATCGTATCCGCGCCGGCCGACCAAGAGCTATCCAGCTTCATCCCACATTCCAGCTCTTGGTCCATAGCCCTGTAGGTAACATTTTAAGTGCACATCCAAGTATTTTTTAAATATTGTGAGGGTTTCTGCCTCTTCCATTCTTTCAGGCAGTGAGTTCCAGACCCCCACTACCCTCTGGGTGAAGAAATGACCCCTCATATCTCCTCAAACCTCCCCCGAAGTACTTTAAACCTATGTCTTTTGGTTGTTGACCCCTCTGCTAAGGGAAACAGGTCCTTCCTATCCACTCTATCCAGGCCCCTCATAATTTTATACACCTCAATCAGGTCTCCCCTCAGCCTCCTCTGTTCCAAAGAAAATAGACCCAGCATCTCCAATCTTTCCTCATAATATGTCCTTACTGTCATGTATTCAACCAGCATTGTAATCCATGTATAATCTGACCTAAGTGACTGTGAGAACAATGACCACTAGTTGGGAGACACTCCTAACCTGGACCTTCAGGTATAAAAGGGGAAGCTCGACCCACCTTCATCACTTGAGTGCTAAGGAATAAAGGACAGGTCACAGACTGACCTTCTCTCAAGCATGGGTCTCGTGTGCATTTATACTGTAGAGTAAGGACGTATCAATGGCGACAAGAAACTGGGATTTAAACCACGCGAGCATGGCCACTAGCGGAACAGACGAGAGGTACTGTGTAAAGGAATGGTTGGGACAGAGATTCAACATTGTTAAAGCAGCACACAGTTCTCCAGGCAGGCAAGGGCAATCGGGCATGCCCCAACATGTAGTCGAACCCAGAGGGGGAGTTCGACAGAGACAATGGCAAGTTGAACGGCGATTCACGACATTGCAAGAGACAATGCGGCCAGTAATGGGACCATCAACACCTGTTAATGGCGCATTCAAGGACAGTCATAGGGGCAGTCAGGGACGATCGACTGGTAGGGACCTTTTGTTTCCAACAACAGCTCATGTTGGAGGCGTGGAGGCACACACTCAGCCGGAGTTTGCAGAGATGAGCAAAATACCTGCAGAAATTGCAGAAATGAATGCTGGGGGAAATCGCTGGAAGCTGAAGTTCAGCAAGTTCATGTGGAGCACGTATACAGTTCATACACCAGGACACCACCGATAATGATGAAAGTGCTCCTCAATGGCATCCCAGTATCAATGGAGCTAGACACGGGGGCCAGCCAGTCCCTGATGGGTATCAAACAGTTCGAAAAGTTGTGGGCGTCCAAGGCCAGGAGGCCAAAATTATCGTCGATTGACGCACAGCTACGGACTTACACAAAGCAGATCATTCCGGTGCTAGGCAGCGCCACGGTAGTCATAACCAACAAAGATTCGGAGAAAAGGTTGCCACTCTGGATTGTCCCAGGGGACGGTCCCGCACTACTGGGGAGGAGTTGGCTTGCTGTCATGAACTGGAAATGGGGCGATGTCAATGCAATTTCCTCTGTGGAGCGAGTATCATGCTCACAGATCCTGGACAAATTTGACTCATTATTTCAACCCGGCATCGGCATTTTCATGGGGGCCAAGGTAGTGATTCACATAAACCCGGATGCCAGGCCAGTCCACCACAAGGCCAGAGCGGTGCCGTACATGATGCGGGAAAAGATAGAAAGCGAATTGAACCGCCTGCTGAGGGAAGGCAGCATCTGAAAAAGGCGAAGTGCATCTTCCTAGCTCCAGAGGTAGAATTCCTGGGGATGAGGGTAGCAGCAGACGGGATCAGCCCTACTGCGTCCAAGACGGAAGCGATCCAGAGAGCACCCAGACCCCGTAACACGACGGAGCTGTGTTCGTTCTTGGGGCTCCTGAACTATTTTGGTAACTTTCTTCCCAAATTGAGCACGCTGCTAGAGCCGCTACACGTGCTCCTATGCAAAGGTCATGAATGGGTCTGGGGGAACAGCCAGGAAAGGGCTTTCAATAGAGCACGCAATTTGTTATGTTCCAACACTCTGTTAACACTATACGATCCATGTAAGAAACTTGTGTTAACGTGTGATGCATCGTCCTATGGTGTCGGGTGTGTGTTGCAGCATGTCAATGTCAAGGGTCAGTTACAGCCGGTAGCTTATGCCTCCAGGAGTCTTCCCAGGCAGAAAGGGGTTACGGGATGGTAGAAAAGGAAGCGCTCGCATGTGTATATGCTGTAAAGAAAATGCACCAGTACCTGTTTGGCAGGAAATTTGAGCTGGAGACAGATCACAAACCCCTAACATCCCTTTTGGCCGACAACAAGGCCATAAATGCAAACGCATCGGCCCGCATACAGAGGTGGGCACTCACATTAGCCGTCTACGACTATACAATTCGGCATCGACTGGGCATCGAAAACTGCGCCGATGCACTCAGCAGGTTCCCACTAGCCACCACTGAAGGGGCTACCGAGCACGCTGCTGAGATGGTCATGGCTGTTGAAGCTTTCGGAAGCGAAGGCTCACCCATGACAGCCCGTCAGATTAAAGTCTGGACAAATAGAGACCCGCTATTGTTTCTAGTCAAGAAATGTGTCCTGAATGGGGACTGGGCAGCCACGTACAGGGCATGCCCTGAGGAATTTAAACCATTTCACAGGCGCAGGGATGAACTCTCGATTCAGGCTGATTGCCTACTGTGGGGAAACCGCGTAGTCATGCCCCAGATGGGCAGAGAGGTGTTCATCAGAGAACTCCACAATGAGCACCCGGGTATTGTCATGATGAAGGCAATTGCCAGGTCACACATTTGGTGGCCAGGGATAGACGCAGATCTGGAACTTTGTGTTCGCAAGTGCAACACGTGTGCCCAGCTGGGCAATGCGCCCAGGGAAGCCCCCCTTAGCCCCTGGCCATGGCCCGCCAAGACTTGGTCACGCATCCATGTGGACTACGCAGGTCCTTTCATGGGAAAAATGTTTTTGGTTGTAGTAGACGCCTACTTCAAATGGATCGAGTGTGACATTTTAAATTCAAGCACAGCCTCTGCCACGGTAGAAAGTCTACGGGCAATGTTCGCCGCCCACGGTCTACCGGACGTCTTGGTCAGCGACAATGGCCCGTGCTTCACAAGCACTGAATTCCAGGACTTCATGGCAGGCAATGGAATTAACCATGTCAGAACGGCACCGTTCAAGCCGGCCTCAAACGGCCAGACAGAACGAGCAGTGCAGATAATCAAACAGGGGATGCTCAGAATCCAAGGGGGTTCCCTACAAAGGCGCTTATCACGCCACCTGTTGGCCTATAGATCCCGACCACACTCGCTCACAGGGGTTCCCCCTGCAGAGCTGCTAATGAAAAGGATGCTCAAAACCCGACTATCCCTTATACACCCCACCATGAAAGAAATTGTCGAGAGCAGGCGCCAGCCACAATATGACTACCATGACAGGAATGCGAGGGCACGATTTATTGATGTAAATGATCCTGTTTTTGTCCTCAACTACGCTGCAGGGCCCAAATGGCTCGCAGGCACTGTGAGTGCCAAAGAGAGAAATAAGATTCTGGTAGTTAAACTTACCAATGGACAAATCTGCCGCAAACACGTGGATCAAACAAAAAGGAGGTTCAGCAACCCCATAGAAGAAGCAGAGGAAGAACACGATGTAGAGTTCACTCCACCACAGGTGACAGAACACCGGAACCAAAGGGAGGAGAGCCCAGTCACTGTGGGCAATCTGGATAGGCCTGAGGCACCGCAAACAGCAGACACTCAGGCCAGCGCCCAACAACCGGAGCCCCAACTCAGGCGCTCGACAAGAGAGCGTAAACCACCAGAGAGACTCAACCTGTGATCCCAATAAGACTTTTGGGGGGAGGTGATGTCATGTATTCAACCAGCATTGTAACCCATGTATAATCTGACCTAAGTTGTACATTGTGAGAACAATGACCACTCGGTGGGAGACACTCCTAACCTGCACCTTCAGGTATAAAAGGGGAAGCTCCATCCACCTTCATCACTTGAGTGCTGAGGAATAAAGGACAGGTCACAGACTGACCTTCTCTCAAGCATGGGCCTCGTGTGCATTTATACTGTATAGTAAGGACGTATCACTTACTATACAGTACAAATGCACATGAGGCCCATACTAGAGAGAAGGTCACTCTGTGACCAGTAACCTTTATTTGCCAGCACTGAAGTGGAGAAGATGGGTGGAGCTTCCCCTTTTATACCTGAAAGTCCAGGTTAGGAGTGTCTCCCACACGTTCACCACCTAGTGGTTAGTGTTCTCATGGTGTACAACTTAGGTCAGTTTATACATGGATTGCAATGACAGTTGAGTACATGACACCTCATAACCAAAATTCTCCAGTCCAGGCAACATTCTTGTAAATCTCCTCTGCACCCTTTCCAGTGCAATCACATCTTTCCTGTAATGTGGTGACCAGAACTGCACACAGTGGCCTAAACAGTGATTTACACAGTTCAAGGATAACCTACTTTTTTTTCCTTTTTTTTTTTCGTTGCCAATCTTTCCAATTCTTTGTCAAATCACAAACGCCAGAGGTCACCCTGCACCTGTCAAGGATCACTCTGTGCCAATGCTCTTAGCCAAAAGGCCTAGAGCCACTGCACCGTTCCTGGAAGTACTGCAATACCAGGTTCGTGCCATGGAGGTGGGTGTGTGCCCCCCACCCACCTCCGTGGAGGTGGATGGGTCAAGCCACCCCAGGCTCTTGTATTGCATGCCTCGACTAATAAAGGCAAGTATTCCATATGCCTTCTTAACCACCTTATGTACCTGGCCTGCTACCTTTAGGGATCTGTGGACCTGCACTCCATGGTCCCTTTGTTTTTCTACACTTTTCAATGCAGTACCATTTAATGTGTATTCCCTTGCCTTGTTAGACCTCCCCAAATGCATTACCTCACACTTATCCAGATTGAATTCCATTTGCCACTATTTCGCCCACCTGACCAGTACTTTGATATCTTCCTGCAATCCGCAGCTTTCTTCTTCATTATCAACCACACGGCCTATTTTAGTGTCATCTGCAAACTTCTTAATCATACCCCCAACATTCAAGTCCAAGTCATTGATATCTACCACAAAAAGCAAGGGACCCAGTACTGAGCCCTGCGGAGCCCCACTGGATACAGCGCTCCAGTCATAAAAACACCCATCAACCATTACCCTTTGCTTCCTGCCTCTGAGCCAATTTTGGATTTAACTTGCCACTTTGCCCTGGATCCCATGGGCTTTTACTTTCGTGACCAGTCTGCCATGTGGGACCTTATCAAAAGCTTTGCTAAAATCCATACACACTGCATCATACACACTGCCCTCATCGATCCTCCTGGTTACCTCAGGAGGTAAAGGCTGAACAGGCTGGGGCTAAGACTGAGGGGTGATCTGATAGAGATCTTCAAGATTATGAAAGTATTTGATGGGGTAGGCGTAGTAAAGATGTTTCTACTTGTGATGGAGACCAAAACTAGGGGCCATAAATGTAAGATAGTTACCCATAAATCCAATAGAGAATTCAAGAGGAACTTCTTTACCCAAAGACTGGTAAGATTGTGGAGCTCATTACCACATGGATTGTTGAAGTGTACAGCATAGATGCAGTTAAGGGGCAGCTAGAATAATACATGAGGGAGAAAGCAATAGAAGGTTCTGCTGATGGGGTTAGATGAAGAAGGGTAGGCGGAGATTCATGTGGGGCATTAACACCGGCACAGACCAGTTGGGCCGAATGGCTTATTTTTGCACTGTACATTCTATGTAATAGGAGAATGATAGGCAGCTCACATCAGCAAAGACACGAAGAACCAAATGGTTTCCTTCTGCGGTGAAATTTCTATGATTCCATGAAATAATCCACTTCTAGGGTGGCTTCCAATTTGTAGGCAGTGCAATGTGAACAATTGCCAGATATGCTGCTGCATCTGTTCTGTTCTTCACACCTTATACAATCAATGAAAAAAAGTTTGCACTTGTGAAGGCAGAAACAATCTCACTTATACATGCTTCCTGCTGAGAACCTGCATTGTAAATGAAGCAGCTCCACTCCATACTGGATTTAACTCACAATACACAATCACATCAGTTGCAGCCTGTACGTGTGATGTGCAATATCACTCAGCGGCTTGATCGAGGACAAACCTCCTTCAGTTTTTTTTGCTGTTCCTAACCTTAAGTCATCAAATTTAATCAGTCAAGGGAAATAAATAACAATTTTAATAATTTCCCCATTTGAGATAACATCATCATCAAATGTTAAACAAATAATTAGCACTTTGGGTTTGAACGGTCTAAGCATCTTTTAAAATATGACTTCATTTTCCATTACAGAACATCTGGAAATTAAAATGAAATAAAACTTTAAATGTTCAAAGCATTATATATGAGGTGGAAACATAAAGATACACTAAACTGTATATAATTCTTAGCATTGAAGCCAAATGTTATGCTCCTACTTTAATATGATGCAAACTGTTATCACTCTAGCCATCGTGTTAAATTTGAAAGTAATATCAATAGAAATTTAAAATGTGATTAATATAAAATAATAATTTGACACTTTTCTGTGTGAAAATATTACAAGTGCAATGTAGTCGACTTCAGCATCTGTGGATATCAAGTGAAAGAGAATGGACCTAGTTCTGATTCCCTTACCACTCGCTGCAGGGTAGCCTGATTGTAACAGTCTCTACATCATTAATGGACAACAAGATGAAATTCTGTAGGGTGCTTGCCCAGGTGAACCATTCTCCAATGTCTTCAGGACAGGAGGAAGGGGTAAAAATTGCAGAAAAAATGTTCAGTCGATTGGAAGCGAATGTAATGAAATATAGTGATTGCTTAATCAGAAAAATACTGTGCTTTATAAAAAAAATTAAACATTATCTCACATCCTTGTCCTTATGGCGCAATCCTATTCTGAGCTCAGTCGACCACAGGAGTCACTGCACTTGGAGAACATCTCCATGGATACTAAACGCCATCTAGTGGACTAGCAGAGACAGAACTGTTTGGAATGAAATTTATTATCAAAAGGAATGATGAAGACTATAAACTGATTTACAATCCATTCAAGAACACAAGCAAAGTCTGGAAAGGCCATTCCTCTGATAGCATAACACTCCCATCACAGGTTCTAACTGTATTTTGAAGAATTACAATTGTTTTTGCCTCTATTGCACTGCTTGAAAGATTATTCCAAACATTTACCACTCATTGTACAGAGATTATATCAGATATCAGAAGCAACACCCTTAACTTCACTCCCTAATACAAACTTGCTTTTTGACATGATATAATCATGAAATGATTAAATTTGAAATATGAAATGCCAACTCCTGTTAATATGCTTAAGTTCTGGGATGTGGGCTTTCACCAGCCGGATGAATTACTGCTAATGAAACTATGCTGAGCAGTGCACTGTGAGGTGATTGTTTTATATATTTGTTTAACAGTTCTCCAGCTACCCCTACCGCCTATCCCCGCTGCCCAGTTTCCCTCCCTGTGCACTCTCCTCTGTCTCATCTTACTTCCTCCCCCTCCCCTTTGTCCTTCCCGCTACCTTCCCCTTCAGCCATCATACCTCTGCTCTGCAGCTCTGCTCCTGCCATACTTGCTGGTGCCATTAATTCCAAAAGTGCAGTGACTTCTTATGTACTTCATCTCTCTTCCATTTTCTAAGCCCATTCTACCTTCTCTCTCTTAGCCCCACCCTCTGGTCTCCAGAGCCAGTCCTACCTGCGCTATGTTTGAATTATCCCCCAACTCTCGAAGCCAACTCAACCTAAACACTGCACATTCTTCAATGTGCAATGCTAGAGGATACAGACTAGCATATTATTAAAATGGGTATGTATGTCTGTTTCCATTGAAAAGTCCGATGTAATCCTTTTGTCTGTGGTCCATAGGTAACACTGTAATAGGATTTCCCAATGTTGATGTGACACTTCATAACGTTCTGTTATTGTTTTGCGTTTTCTTGCAGTTGCTACAGAAGTACGGAGTGGTGCCGCAAAGGAATTTTTTTTAGATATAAAGTATCTTCTGACCCTCACTTTGACCCTGTTTCAACCCACATTTTCTACATCATATAGATCGCCTACATCCACTGCCGATCTCCACCCATGCCTCATCTTTTCTGGTGCCGAAACCCTTATCCATGCTTCTGTTACCTCCAGACTCGACTATTCCAGTGCTCTCCTGGCCCGCCTCCCTTCCTCCACCTTCTATAAATTTCAGCTCATCCGAAACTCTGCTGTCTGTCCCCTAATCTACACCAAGCTCACCCATCACTCTTGTGCTCACTGACCTACATTAGCTCCTAATCCACCAACTCCTCAAATTTAAAATTCTCATCCTTGTGTTCAAAATCATTTCATTGCCTCATCCCTCCCTAGCTCTGTAACCTCCTCAAGCCCGACAATCCTCGGAGAACTCTGCTTTCATTCAACTCTTTGTAATTCTCTAACCTGGAGGGCTGTGGATGCTCAATGAGTATATTCAAGACTGAGATTGATACATTTTAGGGCACTAAGGGAATCATGGGATATGGGAATAGGTTGTTATAGAAGTTCAGCCATGATCTTATTAAATGGCAGAGCAGGCTCGAGGGGCCGTATGGCCTACTCCTGCTCCTACTTCTTAAATTCTTGCGTTCTGGCCTCTTACGCATCTTCCACTCCCTTCACATCAGCAATGGTAATAGTGCCTTCAGCCGTCTAAGCCTTAAGCTCTGGAATTTCCTTCCTAAACATCTCCGCCTCTCTTTCTTCCTTTAAATCCCTCGTCAAATCCCTGTTTGACCAATCTTTTAGTCACCCTTCCTAATATCTCCTTCTTTGGCTCAGTGTCAATTTTTGTCTCATCAAGCTTCTGTGAAGTGCCTTGGGACATTTTCCTATGTTAAAGATGCTATATAAATGCAAGTTGTTGGTGAAACACAAGTGCAGTATTGAGGTTGAGTTAGCTTAGAGCATAGGGTAACATTTACGGTACACTATTGTTAATATTTACACCTCAGGAAAAGGCCGATGACATACAAAGCTCTGGAAATCCTTGGTATGCATAGTCTGAATGTTTCCATTGTATGTTAATGATGGTTATTCATATTTGCTCCAAAAGTGGACATTTACCTGTTACAATAGCCAAAGCTAAAAGACATAGAGGTAGATTTTCATCTTCATTGCCAGGCCATTAAATCAATGGAATAAAAATCAGGCAGGCTCTATAACCGGTGTGCAACCTCCCCTACCAGATTACTGCCCAAGCAGTGAAGATGAAAATCTACCCCATATTATTTCCTCTAACTGGGAGCAATCCATTGGAGGTGCATTTCATGTTTTAAACTTACTTTTCACTATATTCCGTTGTTGTCCCTGGTCCTATTTTCACAGCTTACTTTGAAGTAGTAATCAGGATTTACCTGAAACACCTTCTTCCCGCACTGCTTTGCTAATCTTTCTTCATAGCTCTTCCCTTTGTATGTGGGATTAGTCTTATTGCTCTTCTCTGTAAACTTTCCAGTGCAATTATATATATTTTTTGTGGCATGATGACCAAAACTGAAACTGAAAATTAGAAAGTCTTTGAATAACCTCTCCAGTTTTACATTTTATTATTCTGGTTGTATATCCTAGCATTTTAGACTTTCTTAATAGTTTTGTTACATTGTCAGGACATTGTAAAGTGAAGTAAAATAAACTGTTAATTCCAGGTTCATTTTATGTCTCCTCATGCTAATTGAATTCCATTCATTGTGTGCTTGTGACCCATATGCACAAAATTTACATTTATCAGTATTAAATTTCATTTTTCCCAGTTGCATATCTAATCTAAGACCTTTTACAGATTGTTAACTGAATCCTCTGTCTCTACTTTTCTTCCTAATATAGTGTTGTAAAAAATTTGCAAACTAAAAATTGATCACAGTCTGTAAGTCTGCATACAAGTGATATTTATTTTTCACAGCGAGCCTTCCCCCAAAGGCTACATTATTAAACTAAAACGATTGAGCCTCACACCAACTCAGTGAGAGTTAATAGCTCTGCAAATTGCCAGCTGCCACTGGGGGGATAAAAATCAGTGAACATCATAGGCCGAGGAGGTCACTTATCAATCTGCATTTGAGAGAGTATAGGCAAAGGGCTGAGCTCTCTCTGGATTTCACAAAAATATTTGCATTATAATTATGTAAATAGAACAGTATTGCGGAAACTGTTATTTTCACAACTTCTTGGTGTGTGTCTTACAGATACAGCATTAACAAATGAATTAAATCGATAACAAAAAGTGAAATACACTCAGCCTTGACACATACTTTTTACTATCAGATTACATGTATTTTCATTCTGTCCTAAAATTATACACAGTATAAACTGTTCCGTGTATGTAAAGGTATATATATAATTATATTTTGTATGGACTGGGAATACCATTCCTGGTGTTGTTTCTTTTGCTCCTGAGGTACCAGTGACTGGACTTTTGGAACCTTCATCAATGAACAGAAAACATCCAGCAATGGAGAACATATGGTGTGGTCATGCCATACATTGTGAATGCCTTTATTTAATATGTGGTTACTGTGATGCTTGTCACAAGTGTACTGTGCTCAGCACATGGTATCTACATACAGGTACCTTCATGGGTTTACAGGACTGCTCCATCCTGTGGGTGTGGGGAGGGAGGGGGGGAACCTGTTCCTAGAAGGGTCTTACAGCTAACAGATTCAAGTGGGTGTACCTCCCAGGGGAGTATGGTCTTCTCACAGAATCTTTCTCCATTGTTGCAATTTCTGGGACTGGTACTTGTTATATTACAGATGTTAAGCGTAAGGCTTCATATGCCTCAGTGAATACATTGACTATATCCTGGAGTTCAGCCTCTGAATGTGCACAGACGCAGGCATCGTCCGCATACTGCAGCTCAACAACAGAGGTTGGGGTGATCTTGGACTGGCCTGGAGGCGGCGTAGGTTAAACAGCTTCCCACTGGTTCTGTAGTTTAGTTCCACTCCAGCGGGACTCCCCCACTGACACCTGGGAGACCCTGGCCGCAGACCACCCGAGGTGGAGAAAGTCCATCCGGGAGGGTGTTGAGCACTTCAAGTCTCAACGCAAAGAGCGTGAAGAGGCCAAACGCAGGCAGCGGAAGGAGCACGCGGCAAACCAGCCCCACCGACCACTTCTCTCGACAAATGTCTGTCCCACCTGTAACAGGGTCTGTGGCTCTCGTATCGGACTGTTCAGCCATCAAAGAACTCACTTTGGGAGTGCAAGCAAGTCCACCTCGATTCCGAGGGACTGCCTATGATGATGACTTGTTATATATGCAGATTATAGATATACTATTTGTGTAGTCACTGTATAGTTGCATAAGATGGAGACTTGTTTCCATGATGTACTTTCAATAAGGTTTACACTGTGTATATACTATGCTGGCACCACTAGAGGGTGCAACTGGTGGAGACTGGGGTTTCCTGCCCTGGTGGCAGGGGCTGTATAAAAGGGGGAGCCACCATGCGGCTGCCTCACTCTGGAGTTATAAGTAAAGGACCAAGGTCACTACAGTTTGAGAACAACACATTGCCTCGTGGAGTCATTCATAAGTACACTACAGACATAATAATTGGCAACGAGAATACGGACTTTCACACAATTATGGCTATCTTTGGCACACTAAAAGACTTCGCAGAGGGTGATGATTGAAATGCTTTCACAGAAAGGCTTGAGCTATATTTTGTGGCAAACGACCTGGCAGGGGAGACGGACGCATCGGCGGAGAAGCGCAAGGCTATACTGCTGACCAGTTGTGGGCCCAAGGTCTACCGCCTCGTCAGGGACTTGCTGGCACCCACGAAGGCTAAGGATAAGACATGCGATGAGCTGACTGAACTAATTCGCGACCAACTAAAACCAAAAGAGAGCATCCTCACGACCAGGCACAGGTTCTACACTCACTGCAGACCTGAGGGCGAGGAGATTGCAAAATATGCTGCCAACCTCAGGAGACTTGCGGCACCGTGTGATTTTTGCATGCACCTCAACGAAGCATTGCGAGACACCTTCGTTATAGGAATTGGCCATGAGGGCCTCCTTCACAAGTTATTATCTGCCGATACCACAGTCAACTTGCAGAAGGCCATCAGCATCAGTCAGGCATTCATGACCTCGACCTGCAGCACCAAGCAAATTATTCATCTTGTGGACTCAAACCCGGCAAGTACTGTACACAGAATGGTGCCATTCACAGGCAAGACTGTAGAAAGTGGCTCTGCCCAGGGCAGAGAGCACAGACCGCAGGGTTCCAGAACTCAGAGTCCACCGAGGGTTCCAATCGAGTAGCACCATGCTGGCGTTGCAGAGGAAACCTTAGGGCTCACCAGTGTCGGTTTGCTGAGTATGTATGCAAAGCCTGTAACATGAAGGGCCAACTCCAGCGTATGTGTAAAACAAATACGACTCACCGTCTAGCAGAGGAGTCGGTAGATGACTTTGAATCCAGTGGGGAGTATGATGATTTGGCCAGAGAGGCAGCTCAGCCCCAAGAAGAAGTGTATGGAGTGTATACCTGCACCACCGATTGTCCTCCAGTGAAGATAAACGGCGTTCCAGTCTTCATGGAAGTGGACACGGCAGAGAGCCAGTCAGTGATGGGCCAGGATGCCTTTGAGGGGCTATGGAACAAAAAAAGACCCGAGCTGGTTCCAGTACAGAAAAGGTGCATACCTACACCAGGAGCTGATCCCAGTCCTTGATAGTGCGGATGTAAGTGTAATCCATAATGGCATGGTGCACAGGTTACCTCTGTGGATTGTTGCAGGTGATGGTCCAACGCTACTCGGAAGAAGGTGGATGGGGAAGATCCAGTGGAAATGGGAAGACCTCTTCACTCCAGCAATCGATGTCCCCCGTGCTCAGAGGCAGAGCAAAACCTCACCTTCGCTTGGGCCAGGCACCAGAGAACAGACCAGCGCAGCACCTGAGGCACAGACAATCCATCGACTGCGTGGCAATGATCCGACTGGAATGACTTAAAAGTACCTTCCCGGCTCCAGTGGCAGGACTCCTGGGGAGGAAGATCAAATTCACAGGCACTCTTCCAGCTTTTGTGGCAGAATCGCGGGAGAGAAGGATCAAGGCAGTCGACCTCGAGGACAGAGACAAGATGGCGTCCCTGCTGCAGCGAGGTGCAGCGTGGCTGAAAAAAAAGATAGCCGCGGCCAGACCACGAGGTGCAACGCTGAGGGACCAACACATGGTGTCTAACAAAGGATTTGATTGGGGTAAAGCCAGCAGGGTTCTCTTAAAGGAGACCTGCAACCAACTGAACTTAAAGAGACATTGTATGCATGGCAATCAATGTAACGAACTGATTAAGAATGTAAAGAACAAAATGTTGTTGCAAGATGTCGGGAATAGAGTGTCCCCAAAAGTAGCAAGCGAGTGAATTTGGGAGGGTAAAGGCGCTGATCCTGATGCCCTGTCCCAGGTGTCCCCTCAAGTTATAGGCCAGCGACCTCAGGATGGTGAAGGCACTGATCCTGATAACCTGCCCCAAGTCTATCCCACGCTGCAGGCACCCGATGGCACTATTCGCCACGGACCTGGAAACGAAAATAGCGGCAATACGTGCAGTCAGCCGCTGTTGCCACCCGGGTGGAGACGGCGCAGCCCCCAGACCCAGTCACTACCTCGGCCATGTCCGGGAACGAAAGGTCAGAACCAACGAGTTCCCCAAACGGGACCTGGAACAGCCAGGTTCCCAACACCATTAGAGAGCAGAAGATTCTGCAGCCCTCAAAGGAGGACAGGGAGGCCACATACATCTGTGGTTCTGCCCACCACGAGGCCATGGCAAAGGCCCTGAGTCCTGGCAAGGTGAGCAAACCAAGCCCACTCCGCTAGCAGGGGGCACAGTGCCGCCATCAGACGACTAGGGCCCCATCCGGTTGCTCTGGAACTAGTGCCCTCGCATACCTGTACTGCTACCTCAGTACTGACCATGACTGAACCATGAATGCAATCTACCCAATCCTGGCACACGACCGTAAAACGTAACGAATGTAAGTCACTGAACCAAGGTGTCACGATACAAATTGAAAAATGTTTTTTTTTTTCTTCCTTTCTTTGTACTTGCACTGTGTATAATCCTGTATGTTACTGCAGAAGATAAAGGTACGCGGAGTCAGAGGAAATGTATTAGCATGGATAGAGAATTGGCTGGCGAACAGAAAGCAGAGAGTCGGGATAAATGGGTTCTTTTCGGGTTGGAAATCGGTGGTTAGTGGTGTGCCAGAGGGATCGGTGCTGGGACCACAACTGTTTACAATATACATAGATGACCTGAAAGAGGGGACAGAGTGTAGTGTAACAAAAGTTGCAGATGACACAAAGATTAGTGGGAAAGCGGGTTGTGTAGAGGACACAGAAAGGCTGCAAAGAGATTTAGATAGGTTAAGCGAATGGGCTAAGGTTTGGCAGATGGAATACAATATCGGAAAGTGTGAGGTCATCCACCTTGGGAAAAATAACAGTAAAAGGGAATATTATTTGAATGGGGAGAAATTACAACATGCTGCGGTGCAGAGGGACCTGGGGGTCCTTGTGCATGAATCCCAAAAAGTTAGTTTGCAGGTGCAGCAGGTAATGGAATGGAATGTTGGCCTTCATTGTGAGAGGGATGGAGTACAAAAGCAGGGAGGTCCTTCTGCAACTGTATAGGGTATTGGTGAGGCCGCACCTGGAGTACTGCGTGCAGTTTTGGTCACCTTAATTAAGGAAGGATATACTAGCTTTGGAGGGGGTACAGAGACGATTCACGAGACTGATTCCGGAGATGAGGGGGTTACCTTATGATGATAGATTGAGTAGACTGGGTCTTTACTCATTGGAGTTCAGAAGGATGAGGGGTGATCTTATAGAAACATTTAAAATAATGAAAGGGATAGACAAGATCGAGGCAGAGAGGTTGTTTCCACTGGTCGGGGAGACTAGAACTAGGGGGCACAGCCTCAAAATATGGGGGAGCCAATTTAAAACCGAGTTGAGAAGGAATTTCTTCTCCCAGAGGGTTGTGAATCTGTGGAATTCTCTGCCCAAGGAAGCAGTTGAGACTAGCTCATTGAATGTATTCAAGTCACAGATAGATTTTTAACCAATAAGGGAATTAAGGGTTACGGGGAGCGGGCGGGTAAGTGGAGCGGAGTCCACGGCCAGATCAGCCATGATCTTGTTAAATGGCGGAGCAGGCTCGAGGGGCTAGATGGCCTACTCCTGTTCCTAATTCTTATGTTCTTATGATAATGTAACGGGCCAGCTGCATGATCTCGCTGGAGGTGGGGGGGTGGAGAAATGGATATATGTAGCCATGGATCACACCCAGAACCCACTGGAACCTCCACTGCATCATCGAACCATCCAAACTGGTAACCACGACCCAATGTTGTGGCAAAAGGACTTGGGGCTTAACAGGGAGAGAGCCAAGCCAAAGCACAGCCAAGGTGCAAGGGCTAGTGGCACTGAAGTCTGGGGAGAGCTAAGCCAGAGCACATAGTGCAAAGGTAATTGGCACAAAGGACTTGGGGGAGAGTGATGTTATATATGCAGACTGTAGATATACTCTCTGTGTAGTTTTTTTTAATTTCAAAATATACTTTATTCATAAAAAGAATCTGTACAGTACATTCAATGGCATTTCATTACATTTCGCTGCGGTCAGCAATCCCATACAATACATCTGGGTGCTGACGGCAGTTCCGTTCGTTACATTTCTCGTTTTTCTGTTCAACTGCGATTCAGTACAATAAACAGGGTACATTGTGGTACATTTACACAAATTACATTTCATGTGTTACAATACAGTGCCCGGAATGGGTGACGGTACATTTACATTTTTTCTTTTCAAACATGCATTTCATAACACACCTTGCATTGTACATGGCACGACATTGGTGTTTACAGATTTGGTGCTCTATGTACACAAAGTGTAAATTACAAATACAGCCCGAGGGAGTTTGGTGCTGATTTCTGCCCCCGGGTTTTCCGTGGCGGAAGGGCTTTAGACTGTGGCCCTTCCCCACCATGCCTTTGCGGCGACTGCACCAATTTTCAGTGCGTCCCTCAGCACGTATTCCTGGATCTTGGATTGCGCCAGTCTGCAACATGCGGACGTGGTCATCTCCTTGTTCTGGAAGACCAGCAAGTTTCGGCAAGACCAAAGAGCGTCTTTGACCGAGTTGATGGCCCTCCAGCAGCAGGTGATGTCTGTCTCGGTGTGTGTCACTGGGAACAGCCCGTAGAGCACAGAGTCCTGTGTTACGGAGCTGCTTGGGATGAACCTCGACAGCAACCACTGCATCTCTTTCCAGACCTGCGTTGCAAAGGCGCAATCCTGAAGGAGATGGGTGACAGTCTCGTCCGCCCCGCAGCCGGCCCGGGGGCACCGTGCCGTGCTGCTGAGGCGTCGGCTGTGCATGAACACTCTGACGGGTAGGGCCCTCCTCACCGCCAACCAAGCTACGTCTTGGTGCTTGTGTGTAAGCTTTGGCGATGAGATGTTCTGCCAAACAAGTTCGACAGTCCGCTCAGGGAACCACCCGACAGGGTCCACCATCTCCTTCTTTCGTAGGGCGTCCAGGACCTTACGTGCTGACCACTGTTTGATGGCCTTGTGGTCAAAGGGGTTTCTTTTGAAGAACTTTTCCACGAAGGACAGGTGGACAGGCATGGTCCAACTGGTGGGGGCGTTTCGCGGCAGCGTGGCCAGACCCATCCTTCTCAACAATGGGGACAGGTAGAACCTCAGCACGTAGTGACACTTGGTGTTTGCGTACTGGGGGGCTGTGCATAGCTTGATGCAGCCGCACACAAAGGTGGCCATCAGGATGAGGGCCACGTTCGGAACGTCCTTTCCTCCACTGTCCAGAGATTTGTACATCGTGTCTCTGCGGACACGGTCCATTTTGGATCTCCAGACAAAGTGGAAGGCGGCTCGGGTGACTGCCGCGGCGCAGGAGCGTGAGATGGGCCAGACCTGCGCCACGTACAACAACACCGAGAGCACCTCACTCCTGATGACCAGGTTCTTGCCTGTGATGGAAAGGGAGCGCTGCTCCCAAAATGCCAGTTTCTGTCTGACCTTGGCAATGCGCTCGTCCCAGTTTTTGGCGCACGCCCCATCCGCTCCGAACCATATTCCCAGCACCTTCAGGAAATCTGGCTTGACGGTGAAGGGAATGGAGGCTCGGTCGGTCCAGTGACCAAAGAGCATGGCCTCGCTTTTGGTGCGGTTGACCTTTGCTCCCGAGGCCAGTTCAAACTGGTCGCAGATTGCGAGCAATCTGCGGACCGACTGCGGGTCCAAGCAAAAGACGGCGACGTCGTCCATGTATAGGGAGGTTTTGACCTGGGCGCCTCCGCTGCCTGGGATCGTCACCCCTCTGATGCCCGCATCCTTCCTGATGGACTCGGCAAAGGGCTCAATACAACACACAAACAAGACAAACGAGAGAGGACAGCCCTGCCTGACTCCAGATCTGATTGGAAAGCTTTGAGTTTCCCACCCGTTGATTAGAACTGCACGACTGATGTCTGTGTAGAGCAGTTTGACCCAATTTCGGATGCCCTCCCCGAATCCCATTTTGGAGAGCACGTCCATCAGGTACGTGTGCGATATCCTGTCAAAGGCTTTCTCCTGGTCTAAGCTGATTAAACAGGTGTTCACCCTCCTGTCCCGCACGTAGGCGATCGTATCTCTGAGTAGCGCGAGGCTATCAGAGATCTTCCTGCCGGGGACAGCGCAGGTCTGGTCCGGGTGAATCACCAGCTCAAGGGCAGACTTGACCCTGTTGGCGATGACCTTTGACAGGATCTTGTAGTCCACATTGAGCAGCGAAATGGGCCGCCAGTTTTTGATTTCCTCCCTCTCCCCCTTCTGCTTGTAGATGAGGGTGATGATGCCTTTCCTCACCGATTCTGACATGCTGCCGGCCAGAAGCATACCTCCATACACTTCCAGCAGGTCCGGGCCTATCCAGTCCCACAGAGCCGAGTACAACTCGACCGGTAAGCCATCGCTTCCGGGAGTTTTATTCGTCTCGAAGGACCGGACGGCCTTTGTCAGCTCGTCCAGAGTTAGCGGGTGGTCCAGACTCTCTCGCTTGCCGTCGTCTAAGACCTCCGTAATAGACGACAGGAAAGACTGGGAGGCCGCACGGTCTGTGGGCTTGACGTCGTACAGCCTGGCATAGAAGGATTCGCTGATCCTCTGCATGTCAGGCTGCGAAGACGTCACAGAACCGTCTTCTTCCTTTAGGCTGGTGATCACAGAGCTCCCCCTGTGTACCTTTTGGAAGAAGAAACGCGAACACGTCTCATCCTGCTCGACGGAGCGGACTCTGGATCGGAAGATGATCTTGGAGGACTCTGAGGCAAAGAGCGAGGCATGCTGGCCCTTCACCTCTTCAAGTTCCTCCGCGACATCGACCCCCATCGACTGCAGCAGGAGCAGGTTTTGCATATTCGTCTGGAGTTGGGACAATTCCCTCTGTCTCCCTCTCGCCTCCTGAACACCTTTGAGGATGAAGAACCTCTTGATGTTCATCTTGATTGTTTCCCACCAGTGCATCAGGGAATCGCAGAGGGGTTTTACGGTTCTCCAACCGTTGTAATCCCTCTTGAGTTCCTCAATGTTTTCCGGAGTCAACAGTTTCACGTTCAGCTTCCTTATCCCTCTGCCAACTTTCTGGTTTTCCTGTGTGTGACAGTCGGCCAGTAGGAGGCAGTGGTCAGAGAAGAACACCGGCGTGACATCGGTGGATCTGACCTTGAGCGTGTGGGACACAAACAGGAAGTCAATTCTGGAACGGACAGACCCGTCTGGTCTCGACCAGGTGTATCTGCACGGTGCTCCGTCTGCAGGGTTGCTGAAGACGTCGCACAGCTTGGCATCTTTTACCGCATCCATCAGGAGTTTGGACGTGGCGTCCAGTTTGCTGTCGGCTCTGCTGGATCGTCCAGCCGCATCGATGATGCAGTTGAAGTCACCGCCCAGAATGACCGGCCTGGACGTTGCCAGTAACAGTGGGAGCTGCTGGAAGAGGGCCAGCCTCTCGTTCTTCACAGCTGGAGCGTAAACATTAATTAACCTGAGAGGGGAGTTTTTGTACATTACATCTGCTACGAGGAGGCGGCCGCCCACCATCTCCTTAACTTCGGTGATGGTGAAGTGGCCTCCCCGCAGCAGAATGCCCAAGCCGGAAGCTCGGCTGTCGTTGCCCCCTGACCAAATGGATGGTCCATGGGTCCACCATCGTGACCACTGCCGGTAACTGCTGAAGTGCGGCAGACCGCACTCCTGCAAGAACAGCAGGTCCGCTTTGACCTTGGCGAGGTACCCCAAGGTGGAAACACATCGCGTCGTCGATTTCACGCTACGCACATTAATACTAGCAATTTTTAAATCCATTTTAAAGCTATGTTTTACATTTACATACATTGCAGTTCAGATGCATCGTTTTCAATTTCAGGTAAATCGTTTTCAATTCCCCCATATTCCACAATGGCGATTTCCAGCATGTGTAAGTTATTACTATCCACATCAAATTCAACATTTACTGCACCTGGGGTGGCGTGGTCATCGTCGTCCTCTGCTGTGGAGATGTTTTGACCAGGGGACTGCTGCGGTTCTGTGATTAAGTCCTCAATGTTCTCTGCACAGTCCTCGCCTGGTGTTGGTGGTTCCCCCTTTCCCTCAGTCGCGGCAGTGTCGAGCTGGTGTGCGTCGATCGCTGCGTCGCTCCCGGTGTTCCGGAGGTGGGGTGTGCTGGGTACTTCGCTGCTCCCGTTATCCCGGGGCTGGTCTGCGTTGGTTACTCCTTCGCTCCCGGTGTCCCGGAGCTCATGTGCGCTGGGCCCTTCGTTGCTCTCAGGTTCCTGGGGCAGGGCTGTGTTGGTCGCTTCCCTGCTCCCGGTTTCCTGTGGCCGTGGGATGGCGCATTGCCTCTTCTTCAGGCGGTGGCACTTTTCCTCATCAGACAAGCTGCCGTCGCTGGTTTCTGCTGAGCTTGGTGGTCGCCTCTTGGCCTTGCGCCTTTTCCTTACTGTCTGCCATTCCGCTTCCTCGTCTGATGTCTGCTCGGCTCTGGGTTCGGTGCTCTGGGGGCGAGGTTCGCTGCTGGCTGCTGGTGGCTCGCAGCTCGCGGTAGCAGTGTTCTCTTCCTCGCCGTCTTGTCCCGAGTTCATGGTCGGGGGGAGGGTGCGGCTCTCCTCTGGAGGGTTGTGTTCGTCAGCTTCCTCCTCCTCTGGTGCAAAGTTCTTTGCTGCCTGCGCATAGCTGCGATTGCGTTTGGGGCAGTTTTTGTAAAGGTGCCCAGCCAGACCACAGAGGTTGCAGCACTTGGTCTCCTTGCAGTCTTTTGTCTGGTGGCTCTCGTTCTTGCAGTTTCAGCAGATGACAGTCTTGCAGCTTGCCGCCACATGGCCTGCCTTCCCGCAGGTGCGGCACACGTTGGGTTGGCCAGCGTACACCATGTAGCCCCGGCTTCCTCCGATGGAAAAGCTGGAGGGTGGGTGCAGGATGGTTCCGCTGGCGTCCACCTTCATGGTGACCTGGATCTGGCGCTTGCTGGTCCATATTCCGTGCCCGTCTTTCAAGTCACTGCTGCTTCCTGCTCCATCGACAAACCTGTTGAGGAAAGTCAGCACATCGATGACGGGGATGTGGGGGTCGTACATTTGCACTGTGATAGTGCGTCTTCTCTGCGACAGGAGGGTGAACAGCGGCTCCCAAGTTAGCACTGAGCGCACCGGTTCACTCGCCTCCTTCAAACCCTTCAGGAACTTCAGGCAGAGGGTGATGGTTCTGAAGGTCACATCGAAGTAACCTCTCTTCGGGAGGTCCTGCAAGGCGAAGACGTCGGCGACTTTCATGCCACATGTTCCCAGCAGGATTTTCTTCACAAAACGTTCCCGGTTGATCATTGTCTGTCCTTCCACTTTCTTTACCGTCACTCAGATGGTGTTTCGGACTCCCTGGTTCGCCGCTCGGTTGGCCGCCATCCGGGTTGCAGATTCCTCCTTTCGCTGTGAGCTTTGGCCGAAGCCTTCAACCTGGCGGTGCCCCAGTCACGGGCGGACCTCCAGGCCCGCCCCTTGACAGGCCCAAAGGCCCGTCGAATCATCAGTCGACATGCAGATTTTGTCTCCTCTCTCCAATTGGCGCCTGGCTCAAGCCAAAGGCCAGAGCCAGCAAAACTGGAAAAACGAGTTTCTGCAGTCAGTCGATTTGCATATGAATTTTTTTTTTTCGTTGCCAATCTTTCCAATTCTTTGTCAAATCACAAACGCCAGAGGTCACCTTGCACACATCAAGGATCACTCTGCACCAATGCTCTTAGCCAAAAGGCCTAGAGCCACTGCACCGTTCCTGGAAGTACTGCAATACCAGGTTCGTGCCATGGAGATGGATGGGTCAGGCCCCCCACACACCTCCGTGGAGGTGGATGGGTCAATCCACCCCACCCACCTCCTATCTATGATCAACAGGTACTCCACTTGATCTTAGCCAAAAGGCAAAAGGACTTGCGGCTTAACAGGGAGAGAGCCAAGCCAAAGCACAGCCAAGGTGCAAGGGCTAGTGGCACTTAAGTCTGGGGAGAGCTAAGCCAGAGCACATAGTGCAAAGGTAATTGGCACAAAGGACTTGGGGGAGAGTGATGTTATATATGCAGACTGTAGATATACTCTCTGTGTAGTTACTGTATAGTTGCATAAGATGGAGAATTGTTTACCTGATGTACTTTCAATAAGGTTTACACTGTGTATATACATTCTGGCACCACTAGAGGGTGCAACTGGTGGAGACTGGGGTTTCCTGTCCTGCCCTGGTGGCAGGGACTGTATAAAAGGGGAGCCACCATGCGGCTGCCTCACTCTGGAGTTACGAGTAAAGGACCAAGGTCACCACACGTTGAAAAGAAAAATGTAAATGTACCGTCACCCATTCCGTGTACTGTATAGTGACACGTGTAATGTAATTTGTTGAATGTACTACAATGTATCCCGTATTGTACCAAATTGTACTTGAACTGAAAAGCAAGGAAATGTATCGAACGGAACTGCCGTCAGCACCCAAATGTAGTGTATGGGATTGCTGACCGCAGCTAAATGTACTGAACAGCTTTTGAATGTACTGTACACATTTTTATATGAATAAAGCATATTTTGAAATAAAAAAATACACACTTTGAGTACAACACATTGGCCTCGTGGAGTCATTCATAAGTACACTACAAACATAATAGTATTGAAAGCTAGTTTGACATAAAAAAGCAAACTGATCATTTTTAGTAAATAACCTGATAGCAATTATGAATCTCGGGGTGTTTGTTGTTCATTTGCTGTGCTAAATCATGCATACAACATACCAATTAATTCACATAATTTCATACCCAGGATGTGAATTATAGTGGGTGTACATTTTGCCTCCCTCTTTATTTCCAAAATGACACCTGCCATTATTGGACAGTCTGAGCTTTGCTTGCAATTTGAATTGACAATAGCTGCCAGGTTTAGGTTTCCCTGTATGTGAGGGTCTGCACTATGTCAGGGGTTGATGTCCATTTGGTAATTCATTTTAACTGTCGCACCATATTTGGCTCATATCCTAATGGCAACAGAATACCAACATTGCAAGCAGCTTTTTATAAGATGGCCTCAGAAACCATTTGTATATTATTGTTGACTTGCCTTCATACTGTTGCGCAAATCATTGAACTCCCTGACCTGAACAGTGTGGAAGATTGCACAAAATGGCTCACTCATGTTTGTACTTGCGTATGGCAAACTTGACTTTATCGGACCTGTAAAAAATCTCACTAATTAGGAATGCCACACTCAATTTTAGTTTTTGACTGATTTTAATGTATGTTAAAATTAAAATAGCTCCATAATTCAAAAGGGATTTGTAATCGGCCTCATTGTGAGGATAACAAATGAGTTTAGGACTGATCTCAACATTAGCTAAATTGTAAAAGGTTTAACGATCAGACCCCATTTAAATAAATGGGACGGTATTCGTGATTAATTATTTTGATAGAGATAAACAACATATAAATGAGAGTAAGTCCTGATTGGTGAGAAGTGGCAGGTCTGTGCTCGAGGATAATAACTTACTCCGGACAACAGGGTGCGTAACACGCCTGGCACCAACAGCAATAGACAAAAACAGACATCCACTCTTCTCTTTGCCCCACCTTATGATAACAAAAAAAGAGCAAATAAAAGATAAACGTAGGCACGCCATCTTGTAACGGAGGGAGGGGTATGCCTTTGGGGTTGTAATTGTCCGGCTAGGAACGGCAATCGGACCAGCTCTCAATGTTGGCGCCGGTTGGTTGTCCGAGCCCGAGCGCTGGTTACCAGGGAAACGCCGTCTCCAGGAGACCGAGCCGTGGCAACCGGAGCGATGGCGAGAGACTGCGGGCTTGCCCTGGCCCTCATACCGCTGCTGTGTCTGGTTGTGCTGGCGAGGAGCACAGAGAGCAAGGTACGGGGCGAGAAGGTAGCGGGCCGCCGGCGAATAGCCCAGCCAGCCCTGGGGGGGGGGGGCAACAATCCCCTCCTCTCCTGTGGAGACGGATCGGTGCCGGCCGCCCGGCCGCCCCCGGGACTAAGGTTCAGGAGCGGCGTATCAAGGGCCCCATCAGCCAACGTGGGCTGGAGCTGGAGTTACTGGTGAGGCGGGAGCTGCAGTTTGCTCGCCGCCGCCGTGTGCGGTTTGCAGCTCTGCCCTGTCTCGTCAGGAGTAACCATCATCTTTTTGTTTTTCTGATCCGTCACTCAACGCACACCCCGAGCGACGCCGGTACATTGTTTTATTGCTTTACAGGCTGTGCCACTCCTTTCTGATCATGGATGCCAACGTTGACAACTCTGCATACTGATTATTTTTAAAGTTTAATTCTGTTAATTTAAGACCTGGATAGCGAGGAGACCTGACGTAAGATAAATATCTTCCTTTGTTAGCATCCAAATGCTAATTTGATTAAACTGGTTGGAAAATAATTCTCATTGGTGCAGTTGTATGCCTCACTGGTTTCCACCAAAGCATACATTGTCTCGTGATTTTTGAGAAGTAAAGTTCAAACTGAGCTACAGGAAATCACACGCTTAACTTGTTTACGAGTTTTATAGCTCAAGTGATAAACTTTTATATGATATACACTAAAGAATGGGACGAAAACATGGTAGCCTATCTACTGGGGTGTTGATATACAACATTAAAAAAATTACTCCCGTATAATTTGCAGTTGAAATATGAATGTCCCAAATGTTTATTCCTCTATTTTTACGGTAAATTATTGCAAACACATAACCTTTGAGAAAAATATTTTTTCATAACATAAGAACATAAGAAATAGGAGCAGGAGTAGGCTATTTGGCCCCTTGAGCTTGCTTTGCCATTTAATAAGATCATGGCTGATCTGATCATGGACTCAGCTCCACTTCCCTCAGTTTTAAATGGGAGGCCCCTTATTCTGAGACTATACCCTAGTTTTAGTTTCCCCTATGAGTGGAAATATCCTCTCTGCATCCACTGTGTCGAGCCCCCTCATTATCTTACATGGTTCGATAAGATCACCTCTCATTCTTCTGAACTCTAATGAGTATAATAGGCTCAACCTATTTTCATATCAATCCCCTGAACTCTGGAATCAATCTAGTGAACCTTCTCTGAACAGCCTCCAATGCAAGTATATCCTTCCTTAAATATGGAAACTGACTTCTCTGCTTTTATACTCCATCCCCCTTGCAATAAAGGCCAACATTCCATTTGCCTTTCTGATTATTTGCTGTACCTGCACATGCACACTAACTTTTTGTGTTTCATGCACAATGACTTTTAGTGTCCCCTCCCCTTTTAGAGGGGGCACTTGGAAAAATTTGATTTTAGCGCCCCAAAAAAAAGAAAAACACAAAAAAAAAACACAAAAAAGGGAAAAAAAAGGGCCTTGTAAATGTCTGCTGTGTCATCCAGGGCGGGTGGCACGGTTTAATGTTTTTTGTTTCACAGATAAACTCAAAAAGAGTTTCATGCACAATGACCCCCAGGAACCCTCTGTACTGCAGCACTTTGCAATTTTTCACTTTCTATTTTTCTGCCGAAGTGGATAACCTCACATTTTCCCACATTATACTCCATCTGCCAAATTTTTGCCCATTCACTTAGCCTGTCTATATCCCTTTGCAGATTTCTTGTGTTCTCCTCACAATTTGCTCTCCTACCCATCTTTGTATCATCAGCAAACGTGGCTACATTACACTCTGTCCCTTCATCCAAATCATTAATATAGATTGTAAATAGTTAAGGACCCAGCACCAATCCCTGCGGCACTCCACTAGTTACTGTTTGCCAACCAGAAAATGACCCATTTATCCCGACTCTGTTTTCTGTTAGATAGCCAATCCTCTATCCATGCTAATATATTACCCCCAATCCCGTGAACTTTTATCTTGTGCAGTAACCTTTTATGTGGCACCTTATCGAATGCCTTCTGGAAATCCAAATCCAGCACATCCACTGGTTCCCCCTTATCCACCCTGCTGTGTGCAAGCAAGGAAAGCCATTCTTTTTCTTCCAAAAATGTTTAAAATCTAAGAGCAGCCAGGAGCATTTTCCACTTGGGCATTTAACTTAATTTGAAAAGGAATGTTTAAGTTCTAAGAGCTCGTTTGTTTATTCATCAAATATCGCAGTGATGCAAATGGGAATGTTAAATATATTTTTAAATCTTGAGTTGCCTTTCTTTGGTTATTTTTTACTGCAAATTTTCCAGAAATGATAGGATTGCTTGAGAGAACAGGTTGCAAACAGTGTTGATTATAATATCACATTTAATCATTTTTTACGGGTGGAAAAACAAACTATTCTTCCATTTTGGTTTTTGTATTAAAATGTACAAGGGGGATAGAGTATAAAAGCAGAGAAGTCCTGCTACAACTGCACAAGGTATTGGTGAGGCCACACGAGTACTGTGTACAGTTTTGGTCTCAGTATTTAAGGAAGGATATACTTGCATTGGAGGCTATTCAGAGAAGGTTCACTAGTTTGATTCCAGAGATGAGGGGGTTGACTTATGAAGATAGGTTGAGTAGATTGGGCCTGTACTCATTGGAGTTCAGAAGAATGAGGGGTGATCTTATCGAAACATATATAAGATAACGAGGGGGCTTGACGAGGTGGATGCAAAGAGAGTATTTGCACTCAGGAGAAACTAGAGGACATAGTCTCAGAATAAGGGAATGCCCATTTAAAACTGAAATGAGGAGGAATTTCTTCTCTGAGGGTTGTAAATCTTTGGCATTCTCTGCCCCAGAGAGTTGTGGAGACTGGGTCATTGAATATATTTAAGGCGGAGATAGACAGATTTTTGAGCGATAGGGGAATAAAGGGTTATGGGGAGCGGGCAGGGAAGTGGAGCTGAGTCCATAATCAGATCAGCAATGATCTTATTGAATGGCGGAGCAGGCTTGAGGGACCGGGTGGCCTACTCCTGCTCCTATTTCTTATGTTCTTAAACCTTGTTTTGAAAATCATTAAATGAAAGTTCTTTAAAAATGATTGAAAATGTACTTGGGAGAAAAAAATATATTGATTCAACTTAACTACATACCAGACTTTAAAAAAATACAAGCAGCCTGCAATGTTTTTTTCAGTATTAAGTTAATAACAAGGTATATACAACCAAGTTTTGTACTAAGAGACTTTCACTCGGCTACAAAGGTGTGTTTAGAAATTAATTTGAACCTGACCCCAATTATTTTTTTCTTTGTGCATTTACTTTCTAAAACTTTTATTTCCATTCCCCCATTGTCTTTGTGTTCCGTTAAGCTAAAAGTAACCCCTGCCTTGAAATTAAACTGAATACATTTTCAAAAAATGATTTCCAGAAATGGTGCATTCCATCGATGCCAGCAGTGGGGACAGTGATGCAAAGCACATAGCACGCCACTGAAAACGGATTCACCAGTGTTATTGACTGCTTAAATTCCCATGCTTGAGACTCTTCCCCCTGCGCGCTCAATGATTGGACGGGTGTAGGATTCGTGTAGTCTGAGGAAGTTATTGGGCTTACTCTCTGTTTGCACAGAGGACTTGCATTGGTCCAACCTGACTGATGCCCTGGTGATGTCATTGGTGTGTCATGTCCAAGCTATATTCCTCTGGAAGGTTATGCCCAGGCATATCTCTTTGCTAGTTTTGATAGGTTTTGACAATAATTAAATTGCCTGTTCCTTGTGCTTTTTTTCCTTTTGGAGAACAGCGTGCATGCCTGTTCTTCCAGATCATTCAGGCATCGCTGAAGCTTTTTGGTGTGATTTCTGACTTCGTGCAGGATTTCCAAATGGCAATGTCACCAGCAAATTGCAAAAAAAAACCCAATCCTTCAGATGTAGAATTCCATTGATGTGAATGAGGAACAGGAGTGTTCTGAGAACAGAGTCCTGGTGAATTCTTACCACTGAGCAAAACCTGTGGCACTTGCTGTGCCTACTCTGACATAAGAACATAATAGGAGCATGCTCCGCCATTCAGTACGATCATAGAAACATAGAAAACAGGTGCAGGAGTAGGCCATTCGGCCC
Source organism: Pristiophorus japonicus (assembly GCF_044704955.1). NCBI lineage: Eukaryota > Metazoa > Chordata > Chondrichthyes > Pristiophoridae > Pristiophorus > Pristiophorus japonicus. The sequence goes on along the minus strand of NC_091990.1, from coordinate 187,447,248 downwards.
TTCTAGCCTGCACCGCCATTCAATGAGTTCATGGCTGAACGTGCAACTTCAGTACCCCATTCCTGCTTTCTCGCCATACCCCTTGATCCCCCTAGTAGTAAGGACTTCATCTAAGTCCTTTTTGAATATATTTAGTGAATTGGCCTCAACAACTTTCTGTGGTAGAGAATTCCACAGGTTCACCACTATCTGGGTGAAGAAGTTCCTCCTCATCTCGGTCCTAAATGGCTTACCCCTTATCCTTAGACTGTGTCCCCTGGTTCTGGACTTCCCCAACATTGGGAACATTCTTCCTACATCTAACCTGTCTAACCCTGTCAGAATTTTCAAGATTTCTCTGAGGTCCCCTCTCATTCTTCTGAACTCCAGTGAATCCAAGCCCAGTTGATCCAGTCTTTCTTGATGGGTCAGTCCCGCCATCCCAGGAATCAGTCTGGTGAACCTTCGCTGCACTCCCTCAATAGCAAGAATGTCCTTCCTCAGGTTAGGAGACCAAAACTGTACACAATACTCCAGGTGTGGCCACACCAAGGCCCTGTACAACTGTAGCAACACCTCCCTGCCCCTGTACTCAAATCCCCTCGCTATGAAGGCCAACATGCCATTTGCTTTCTTAACCGCCTGCTGCACCTGCATGCCAACCTTCAATGACTGATGTACCATGACACCCAGGTCTCGTTGCACCTCCCCTTTTCCTAATCTGTCACCATTCAGATAATAGTCTGTCTCTCTGTTTTTATCACCAAAGTGGATAACCTCACATTTATCCACATTATACTTCATCTGCCATGCATTTGCCCACTCACCTAACCTATCCAAGTCGCTCTGCAGCCTCATAGCATCCTCCTCGCAGCTCACACTGCCACCCAACTTAGTGTCATCCGCAAATTTGGAGATACTACATTTAATCCCCTTGTCTAAATCATTAATGTACAGTGTAAACAGCTGGGGCCCCAGCACAGAACCTTGCGGTACTCCACTAGTCACTGCCTGCCATTCTGAAAAGTCCCCATTTACTCCTACTCTTTGCTTCCTGTCTGACAACCAGTTCTCAATTCATGTCAGCACCCTACCCCCAATCCCATGTGCTTTAACTTTGCACATTAATCTCTTGTGTGGAACCTTGTCGAAAGCCTTCTGAAAGTCCAAATATACCACATCAACTGGTTCTCCCTTGTCCACTCTACTGGAAACATCCTCAAAAAATTCCAGAAGATTTGTCATGGCTGATATGATCATGGACTCAGCTCCACTTCCCTGCCAGCTCTCCATAACCTCTTATCGTTGTAAGAAACTGTCTATTTCTGTCTTAAATTTATTCAATGTCCCAGCTTCCACAACTCTCTGAGGCAGCGAATTCCACAGATCCACAACCCTCAGAGAAGAAATTTCCACTCATCTCAGTTTTAAATGGACGGCCCCTTATTCTAAGATTATGCCCTCTAGTTCTAGTCTTCCCCACCAGTGGAAACATCCACTCTTCATCCACCTTGTCAAGCCCCCTCATAATCTGTATCGATTAGATCACCTCTCATTCTTCTGAATTCCAGTGAGTAGAGGCCCAACCTACTCAACCTTTCCTCATAAGTCAACCCCCTCATCTCCAGAGTCAACCTTGTGAACCTTCTCTGAACTGCCTCCAAAGCAAGTATATCCTTTCGTAAATATGAAAACCAAAACTGCACACAGTATTCCAGGTGTGACCTCACCAATATCTTGCTGTAGCAAGACTTCTTTGCTTTTATACTCCATCCCCTTTGCAATAAAGGCCAAGATTCCATTGGCCTTCCTGATCACTTGCTGTACCTGCATACTATCCTTTTGTGTTTCATGTACGAGTACCCCCAGGTCCCGCTGTACTGCAGCACTTTGCAATCTTTCCCCATTTAAATAATAACTTGCTCTTTGATTTTTTTCTGCCAAAGTGCATGACCTCACACTTTCTAACATTATACTCCATCTGCCAAATGTTTGCCCACTCACTTAGCTTGTCTGTGTCCTTTTGCAGATTTTTTGTGTCCTCCTCACACATTGCTTTTCCCCCCATCTTTGTATCATCAGCAAACTTTGCTACGTTACACTACACATTCTGTTAGGAAACCTAGATATTGAATTAATTTACTTCAAAAAAGATTGTTGGGTACTTATTGGTTACTGATATCCTTCTCAATGTTTTTATTTTCTTATTTTGTTGGAAGAATAGTAGTTTACAGCCTGAAATAGTTTAAATCATAAAACCATTCAGCTAGGAACTACCAATGATTTATCCAATAATTCAGCAATTGTATAATCTGAATTTCTGAAGAGAATTGTCAGTGTTTACTGCCAGTACAGGAAATGTGTCTACAAATGCTACTGCTTTATTTACATCACCTGGGATTCGTAAGTGCCATGTGTATACATCGTGTTAGCTTTTGATTTAATTTTAAGCCTTACTGTTGTGTGCAGATTCCTGATGGCGACTGATCGTTTGGTTTATGCAGCTTTTTGGTGTAAAGATTAGTCTGATCAATTATTAATTATTATTTTGTAGCTGTTTAGATGAGAACTAAGCAGCTTGCATCTTCATGTCCTTCTGCAATTTGCAGCTCCTACAGAGCTGGTAATGATGGAGATTGCTGTAAATTTTGGAAAAGCTTTGATTTGTGGGTTTTTAGAAGCTTGATAGTCTGAATCTGGGGGGTAGAATCTGGGGAGTTTAGCAATTTAATGGGAATTTATTGCTGCAGTTGCAAGAACATAAGCCTAGAAATCTGATTGCACAGCACCCTTTTCTCAAAAGAAACAGGCTGTGAAAGATCCAGTATGGTGTACGGCATGTATACACTCAGTCCACACCAAAATTGTGCCAAGCACCATATTGGTTACAGTGCTCTATAATCATTCAGTTTGCCCACCTGAAACAGGCATTAGATCCACTGCCGATACAAATTGGCCCCTTCATTCCCACAGCTCCATATTTGAATATCTTCAATTAGGTTTCCACTCGTGCCACAGCACTGAAAGATCCCTAATTAATGTCATTAATGGTATCCTCTGTGACTGTGACCATGGTGCATTATCTCTCCTCCTCCTCCTCCTTCACAACCTCTCTGCAGTCTTTAACATGGTCAACTACACCATCATCCTTCAATGCCTGTCCTCCATTGTCCAAGTCAATGGTATATGCTTTGCTTGGTTTCAGACTTGCTTATCCAATCATAGCCAGAGCATTTCCAACTTTTCTTCCTGCCCCAAACTGTTGTCTATGGGCTCTCCACAAGGTTAGTCCCCTTCTCTTCCTTATCTACATGCTGCCCCTTGGCAAAATAATTTAAGACCTGGTGTCAAATTTTATACCTACACAGATGACATCCAGCTCTGTCTCACCGCCACTTCTCTCGATCCTGAACTGCCTCTGTGTTGTCAGACTGCTTGTCCTACATCCAGTCTTGGATGAGCCTCAATTTCCTCCAGACCAAAACCATCGTCCTTGGTTGCCACCACAAACTCCACACCCATGCCACTGATACCGTTCCACTCCCTGGCCACTGTCTCAAGCTGAACCAGAGTGTTCACAATCTCGTCATCCTATTTGATCCCTGCCTGAGCTTCCAACTCCATGTCCTCTCCATCACAAAAACTGCCTGCTTCCACCTCTGTAATGTTATCCACCTCCACCTATTTCCTGCTGAAATCCTCATTCAATCCTTTGTTCCCTTCAAACTCTAGTATTCCAGTACTCTCCTGGTTGGCCTTTCATGCTCTACCCTCCATAAACTTCAGCTCATTCATATCTCTGCAACTTGTATCCTAACCTAAGATAGTCCTGCTCACCCATCAACGCTGTGCTCACTGACTGAAACCAGCTCCCAGTGCTCTCATGCCTTCAATTTAAAATTCTTACCCATGTATTTTAATTGCCTAACTTCCATCAGCTCTGTAACCTCCTCCAACCGTAGTTTTTTTTTTTAAACTGAGGCCTTTAAAGAGGAGAGTGTTTGGGTACATACTAGACACATTCCCATGATGGGGAAAGGAAGGCTATCCAAATCTAGACCTCCCCGGATTATTAAAGATATAGAGATCAAAATGAAAGAGAAAAATGAGGCTTATTATAAATGTTCATAATTCAGTACAGAACTAAGTTGAATACAAAATATGCAGGGGAGAACTGAAAAAGAAAATAAGAGGGCCAAAGAGAACATATGAGAATAGATTAGCAGGCAACATAAAAGGGAACCCAAAAATCTTTTATAAACATATAAATAGTAAAAAGGAAGGGTGGGGCCAAACAGGAGGTGTGCTTGTTGAGGCAGAAAGCATGGCTGAGGTATGAAATGAGAAGTTTGCATCTGTCTTCATTAAAGGGGAGGATGCTGCCAGACTGGAGGGAAGTGTGCAGTGGTATTCCCCAGGGATCGTGTTGGGACCACTGCTCCTTTTGATGTATATTAATGACCTGGACTAGGCTATACAGAGCATAATTTCAAAGTTTTCAGATGACACGAAACACGCAATTGTAGTAAACAGCGAGGACAATAGTAACAGACTTCACGAGGACATAGACAGACTGGGCAGACACATGGCAGATGAAATTTAACGCAGAGAAATATGATGTGGTTCATTTTGGTAGGAAGAATGAGGAGAGACAATGTAAACTAAATGCTACAATTTTAAAGGGGTGCAGGAACAAAGAACTGGAGGTGTACCCACGTAAGTCTTTGAAGATTACAGGACAAGTTAACAAGGCTGTTAAAAAGGCATATGGGATTGTTGGCTTTATAAATAGAGGTATAGAGTACAAAAGCAAGGAAGTTATGTTAAACCTTTATAAAATGCTTAGTCCTCAGCTAGAGTATTGTGGCCAATTCTGGGCACCACAATTTAGGAAGATTGTCATGGCCTTGGAGAAGGTATAGAGGAGATTTACTAGACTGGTACCAGGGATGAAAGAATTCAGTTACTTGGAGAGAAACTGGGTGGTAGTTCTCCTTCGAGCAGAGAAGGTTAAGGGGAGATTTGATAGAGGTGTTCAAAATCTTGAAGGGTTTTGATAGAATAAATGAGGAGAATCTGATTCCAGTGGCAGAAGAGTCGGTAACCAAAGGACACAGATTTAAGATTTTAGCAAAAGGACCAGAGGTGACATGAAGAAAAACTCTCTCAGTAAGTTGTTAGGATCTGGAATGAACTGCCTGACGGTGTTGGAGCAACTTCAATAATAATTTTCAAAAGGGAATTGAAGAAATACTTTTAAAGGAAAAAAATTGTAGATCTATGGGGAGAGAGCAGGGGAGTGGGACTAATTGGATAGCTCTTTCAAAGAGCCAGCACAGGCACGATAGGCCGAATAGTCTCCTGTGCTATATCAATCTGTGATTCGTTGATTGTAGATAGATATATTATAGATAAATGTACCAGTCCTATAGGTGCTAAATGCTGAAGTTCAGTTCTACTATGCTTTTTAAAGTGACAATCGGGGTGGTTCACAGCGGTGGTGTGTGGCATGAGTGTTTATGGAAAGCCATCATTGCGATGGTATTGGGCCTTCACAGCGCATGTTCCAAAAGAGACATGTGTTCCTAAGTTCTCCCTACACATTCGATAGTAGGTAGCGCAATGCTCATACAATAGTTTCAAATCAATGTGCATGAAGTTGTACTGCTACTGTTACCTAATTATTCATCTGTTCTGTCACAGAATTTTGAAGATATCAGGTGCAAATGCATTTGTCCACCGTACAAAGATAATGCAGGACACATTTATAACCAGAATGTATCGCAGAAGGATTGGTAAGTAGACTTCTGTCTCAAAATGTTAAATCTCATTTTTTTTAAAACCGTTGCTTTTCATTTTTTATTCCTTATCGTCCTCTCCATTAATTTTCCTGCAAGAGTCGATGTGACTGCCTCTTTCAATAAGGAGTGTAGGACGGACAGTAACCTAAGTTAATGAATTTCAAATATTCCTATGTGGGTGAGTCCTTTCAGTATTGACACTTTCAGAGAGCCCCCCCCCCCCACCCCAACGTCTGAAATGGTCCGCTACCCAAAGGAAAACCTTGTAATCATTGTAGCAGAAAATGCTTTTAGTAGTACGCAATATAAAAAATAATGTGCTCATAGCAAATACAAATACAACAAAAAATATGAATACAGAATTCATGAGACTGCTTCAGACAGACTTAAATCTGCTTACTTCAAGGATCCCTGGGATTCCCTCATGGATCCCAGTTTGAAAACCTGTCAGTGCTGCTGTATGGGTGGCTGATGGGATGTCCCTTTGCAGTTGTTTGAGCCAATGTTGATTTTCCTGTCGCCCTTGAGGTGGAATATCCAGAGCATCTTGCTCTTCTGTGTGAAAGCCTGCCCTGTTGGATGTTGTTAAAATATTTTCAGCAGACTGGCAATTGCCTTTAAGTTAGTTTGTCATAAATTCTCCCCAATAAAGAAAGGACAAGTGAATTTACCATTATAGACTGAGTGTAATATAAGTTGCGGTAATGTAGTGGTTATGTTACTGGACTAGTAATACAGAGGCCTGGACTAGTAATCCAGGGAATGCGAGTTCGAACCCCACCATGGCAGTTTGAGAATTTGAATTCAGTTTTAAAAGATCCGAAAGTAAAAAGCTAGTATCAGTAAAAGTGACCATGATGCTGTCAGATGGTTGTAAAAACCCACTGGTTCACTAGTTTCCTTGAGGTAAGGAAACCTAAACCTTATTTCTTGTAGGTCAGCTAACCTGCCATTCATACCAAGTCTACCCCTAAGTGACTCCAGTCCCACACCAATGTGGTTGACACTTAATTGTCCCCTGAAATGGCCTAGTAAGCCACTCAATTGCATCAAACTGCTACAAAGAATCAGCATTGTGGGAGTACCTTCACTACACGACTGCAGAGGTTTTAAAAGAAGGCACACCACCACCAATACCACCATGACTACTTTCTCAGGGCAACTAGCGATGGGCAATAAATGTAATGGATATGTTACTTTGCCAGCAACGTCCACCTTCCGAGAATTATTTTTTAAAAAGCTGAAGATTTCTGTACTGAGCAACAAAACATTTCTGTTAGGTTTCCAGTGTTGGCATCGGGAACTCCAAATCAGATGGAGAATAAAACTCCTTTTATGCTGTCTTAACAATGTGCATCAGTTACAATTGCACCATTTCTGTTTGCCACACTATTCAATCTTAGGATTTTTTGAGCAGACCTACAGTTGATGTGAATCTAACATATGTTTTAGGATTTCTTGACTATTTATCTAGAGTGCATTTGGAAAAGGATATACTTTAAATGTTGTTTTAAAGCATAGGGCTGGATTTTCATCATTTTTTCAACCATTTACCACCAAAAATATCACCGGTGGTAAATTCACCGCAGAGTACCATTGAAATATCGGCAATTTCATAATTTAGCACTGAAATACCACCGGTGTTAAATTCATCAGTGATTTACCAACGGTGGTAAAAAATACCACCGATCTTATTTTTTTGTCGTTTTTATGATGTCATTAAGTGTGCAACACCGAAATGCCACTGAAAATTACCTCCAGAAGTAAATTCATCAATACCTAAATTACCGCTGAGAAAAGTGCAGTCTTATCTGATCTTATCTGATTGAATCCAGTGCTACGGATGCCATTTTAAAAAATGGAGCTGCAGTCCATTCCATGAGAGAAGGCTGCGTTTTACACAGACATCTTTGTGAGTTCAGAGTTAGATTTTAAGGATATTTGAGGCTTAATGGATTATTTAAGAAAATTGGAGGACATTTTAAGAATATTTAAGAAAATTGGAGGACATTTTGAGGATATTGAGAACATCAGCTCATAAATCAACACTTTGCTTGAACAGTGAGAGTTACATTTCACCTTTACTGCCCACTCTATCGTTGAGTCTTACCCTTCATTTTCTAAAAGTTAGACACAGTACAAGAATGGTTATAAAATGTTGTAAACTTTGAAAAATGTAATAGGCAATAAATAATTTTTTGCAAGAACTACAACATTAACAGCAAGATCAAAAACAGCAATAAAACATCAGCCCCACTCTGCACTTATTTTACCTGCAGCCAATACTCCAACACCGAAATACCACCGAAAATTACCACCAAAGGTAAATTCATCAATAACACCATTTTTACCACTCATTTTATTTTGAGTGTTGCACGATCAAAAATAAGAATGAAATACAGTTAGCCCTGCCACCGGTCATATTTGATGAACTAGCGGCCTTGAGTGAAAGTGGAATTTTTTTTAAAAAGCGATTTTTAAATAGCCCGAAATACCAACGGAAAACCAGTGGTAGGGCTAAATGATGATAATCTAGCCCATAGCGTTTGCATGGGAACAGTAGCATAGTGGTTATGTTACTGGACTAGTAATCCAGAAACCTGGACTAATGATCCAGAGACGTGAGTGCAGATTCCGCCACGGCAGCTGGGGAATTTAAATTCAGTTAATTAAATAAATCTGGAATTAAAAAATAGTATCAGTGATTGTGACCATGAAACTATTGGATTGTTGTAAAAACCCATCTGGTTCACCTAGATGTCCTTTAGGGAAGGAAATCTTCCATCTTTATAATCTGGCCTATATGTGACTCCCGACCCACTGCAATGTGGTTGACTCTTAACTGCCCTCTGAAATGGCCTAGCAAGCTACTCAGTTGTAAAATAATATGATTAAAACCGGACCGGCACTGACCTCTGCACTGGCTACGGACACGACAACAGCACACCCAGCCTAGTCGGCCCTGCAAAGTCCTCCTCACCAACATCTGGGGACTTGTGCCAAAGTTGGGAGAGCTGTCCCACAGACTAGTCAAGCAACAACCTGACATTGGCTGATAGTATGTCATACTCACAGAATCAATGTCCCAAACTCCTCCATCACTATCCCTGGGTATGTCCTGTTCCACCAGAAGGACAGACTCACCAGGGGTGGCGGCACAGTGGTGTAGTCGGGAGGGAGTAGCCCTGGGAATCCTCAACATTGACTCTGGATCCCATGAAGTCTCATGGCTTCAGGTCAAGCATGGGCAAGGAAACCTCCTGCTGATTACCACCTACTACCCTTCCTCATCTGATGAACACTACTTGGAAGAAGTACTAAGAGTCACTCATAGGCAGTTCCTCGAAACGAGGATGACTTGCTTCCATGCCAATAATGGATGAGTTCACAGGTGTTTCTATGAAGGACCTGAACTACATCCTGAAGGGTGAAAGATGCCTGTGCGTGGATTTTTTTAAACGTGTGGTGGCCGTTGCACACCAGCCACCACATGGGCTTGACCGAGCTAGGTCTTGGTCGAGTGGCAAGGATTACCCAAGCTGTGATGTACGGACCTAGTGCGCGCGCACATTGCAGTGTGGGCTGGCCCGTGCTGCCCCTGGCCCCGAACTCACGCCTGCCCTGGGCCACGATCACATCCCTCCGCAGCCTCTCGCCGCTCTTTCGCGCCGACCTCGCCACTCCTGCTGTATCTGCCTACGCTCCAATCACCGACCTGGACCTTTGATGACGTCACTCTTCACTGCCGTCACCTCCTGCAACAGTTCGCGCTGCTCCCTGAAGTGGCTTCTGCTCGCCGCTCCCAGAGGCCTCCACTCGCTGTTCCTTTTATGGCCCTGACCTGCCTCTGGTGTTCTCATGCAGGTTGGGGCCTCCCGCTGCTAAGAGTAGCAAGGGCACAGAATGTACTCTTGGTGGGGGACTTCAATGTCCATCACCAAGACTGGCTCAGTAGGACCACTACTGACCGACTGGGCCTGCGACAGTTGGTGAGAGAACCAACATGAGGGAAAAATATTACTTGACCTTGTCATCATCAATCTACCTGTTGCAGATGCATCTGTCCACGACAGCATTGGTAGCAGTGGCTACCTCAATCATTGTGGAGACGAAGTCCCGTCTTCACACTGAGGACACCCTCCATCATGTGTGGGACTAAACCGTGCTAAATGGGATAGATTCAGAACAGATCTAGCGGCTCAAAACTGGGCATCCATGAGGTGCTGTGGTCCATCAGCAGCAGAATTGTATTCCACCACAATCTGTAAACTCATGGCCTGGCATATCCTTCATTCTACCATTACCAACCCTGGTTCAATAAGGAATGTAGAAGAGCATGCCAGGAACAACATTAGACATATCTAAAAATGAGGTGCCAACCTGGGGAAGCTGAAACACAGGACTACATGCATGCTGAAAAGTGGAAGCAGCATGCTGTAGACAGGGCTAAGCGATCCCACAAATAAAGCTCTGCAGTCCTGCCACATCCAGTCGTGAATGGTGATGGACCATTAAACAACTAACGGGAGGAGGTGGCTCCATGAATTTCCCCATCCCCAATGATGGCAGAGCCCAACACATGAGTGCAAAAGACAAGGCTGAAGCGTTTGCAACCATTTTTCAGCTAGAAGTGCCGGTGCATGATCCATATTGGCCATCATCACAGAAGCCAGAGTTCAGCCAATTTGATTCACTCCATGTGACATCAAGAAACAGCTGAACGCACTGGATACAGCAAAGGCTATGGGCCCGACAGCGTCCCGGCAGTCGTGCTGAAGACTTGTGCTCCAGAACTGGTCACACCTCTCGGCAAGCTGTTCAAGTACGGCTACAACACTGGGATCTATCCGACAATACGGAAAACTGCCCAGATATGTCCTGTCCACAAAAAGCAGGAAAAATCCAATCGTGCCACATACCACCCCAACAGACTACTCTCAATCATCAGCAAAGTGATGGAAGGTATCGTCGACAGTGCTATCAGGCGGCACTTACTCACTAATAACCTGCTCACCGATGCGAGTTTGGGTTCCGCCAGGACCACTCGGCTCCACACCTCATTACAGTCATTACAAACATGGACAAAAGAGCTGAATTCCAGAGGTGAGGTGAGAGTGACTGCCCTTGACATCAAGGCAGCAGTTGACTGAGTTTGGCATCAAGGAAACCCTAGTAAAACTGAAGTCAATGGGAATCAGGGGGTAAACTCTTCACTGGCTGGAGCCATACTGTGCACAAAGGAAGATTGTTGTGGGAGCTGGAGATCCATCATTACAGCCCCAAGACATCACTGCAGGAGTTCCTCAGGGCAGTATCCTAGGCCCAACCATCTTCAGCTGCTTCATCAATGACCTTCCCTCCATCATAAGGTCAGAAGTGGGGATGTCCGCTGATGACTGCACAGTGTTCAGTGCCATTCATAAGAACATAAGAAATAGGAGCTAGAGTAGGTCATTTGACCCTTTTAGCCTGCTCCGCCATTCAAGAAGATAATGGCTGATCTTCTACCTCAACTTCACCTTCCCGCACTATCCTCATATCCCTTAATTCCCTTTGCTCCCCAAAATTTATCGACCTCTCTCTTGAATATACTCAACGACTGAGCATCCACAGCTCTCTGGGGAAGAGAATTCCAAAGATTCACAACCCTTTGAGTTAAGAAATTTCACCACCTCCTCCTCAGTCCTAAATGGACAATCCTTTATTTTGAGGCTGTGACCCCATGTTGTTGTTTTCCTAGCCAGGGGAAACATCTCGGCATTAATCCTGTCAAGTCCCTTAAGAATTTTATATGTTTCAATTAGATCACCTGTCATTCTTCTAAACTCTAGGGAATATCGGCCTAGTCTACTTAATCTCCCTCTTAGGGCACTCCGCTCATCCCAGGAACCAGTCTAGTGAATCTTCGTTGCACTCCCACTAAGGCAAGTATGTCTTTCCTTGGGTAAGGAGACCAGAACTGTACGCAGTACTCCAGATGTGGCCTCACCAAATGCTCTGTATAATTGTAGTAAGACTTCTTTACTCTTGTACTCTAATCCCTTTGTAACAAAAGCTAACATACCATTTGTTTTCCTAATTGCTTGCTGTACCTGCTTGTTAACTTTCTGTGATTCATGTACAAGGACACCAGGTCCCTTTGAATGCAAACATTTCCTAGTTTCTCATCATTCAAAAAATGTTCTGCTTTTTTGTTTTTCCTACCAAAGTGGATAACTTCATATTTCCTTGCGTTGTATTGCATGTTCTTGCCCACTCAGTCAACCTGTCTATATCTCTCTGCAGCCTCTTTGCATCCTCCTCACAGCTTACTTTTCCATCTAACTTTGTATCATCAGCAAACTTGGATACGTTACACTCTGTCCTTTCATCTAAGTCATTTAATATAGATTGTAAATAGCTGAGGTCCAAGCACTGATCCTTGCGGTACCTTCAGTCCATGCCAATATATTACCCCCAATCCCATGAGTCCTAATAACCTCTTGTGTGGCACCTTATTGAATGCTTTTGAAAATCCAAATACACTACATCTACTGGTTCCCCCTTATCCATGTTACTAATTACATCTTCAAAAAACTTTAACAGATTTGTCAAACATGATTTCCCTTTCATAAAACCATGTTGACTCTGCTTAACCATATAACAATTTTCTAAGTGCCTTAGTACCACATCCCTAATAATAGATTCTAGCATTTTGTCTACTATTGAAGTCAGGCTAACTAGCTTATAGTTTCACGTTTTTTTCTCATCCTCCTTTCTTAAATAGCAGGCTTATGTTTGTTACCTTCCAATCCTTGGGAACTGTTCTAGAATCTAGGGAATTCTGGAAGATTAATCCCAGTGCATCCACTATGTCTGCAGCTACCTCTTTTAAAACATTCAGATGTAAGTCATAAGGTCCCATTAATTGCTCCAGTACTATGTCTTATATTGATTTCTTTAAGTTCCTCATTCTCTATAGACTCTTGGTTCCCCATTATTTCCAGAATGTTTTTTGTGTCTTCTACTATGAAAACCGATACAAAGTCTTTGTTTAATGTCTCTGCCATTTCCTTATTGCCCATTATAATTGCTCCTATCTCTGCCTCTAATGGGCCCACATTTATTTTCATGAATCTCTTCCTATTTACATACCTATAGAAACATTTACAATCTGTTTTTATGTCTCTTGCTAATTTACTCTCGTATTCTATTTTCTCTTTCCTTATCAATTTCTTGGTCGTCCTTTGCTGAATTCTAAAATCCCACCAATCCTCAGGCTTACTACTCTTTTTGGCAACATTATAAGCTTGTTCCTTTGATCTAATACTATCTTTCACTTCTCTTGTTAGTCACGGTTGGACCACTTTTCCTGCGGGATTTTTGCGCCTTAAAGGAATGTATATTTGTTGTAAAATATGTATTAATTCTTTAAATACTAGCCATTGCTTATCTGCCGTCGTACCTTTTAATGTAGTTTCCCAATCTACCTTAGCCAACTCGCCCCTCATACCTATGTAGTTTGCTTTGCTTGAATTTAAAACCCTAGTTTCGGACTTTACTAAATCAGTTTCAAACTCAATATAAAATTCTATCATATTATGGTCACTCTTCCCTAAAGATCCCTTTAACACTAGGTTATCTATTAACTAACCCTTTCTCATTGAAAAATACTAGATCTAAAATAGCCTGTTCCCTAGTTGGTTCCTCAACATACTGATCTAGAAATAGCTGAAGTCCAAGCACTGATCCTTGCGGTACTCCACACTATTATTACAAATTTGGTTGGCCCAGTCTATATGTAAATTAAAGTCCCCCATGATTACCGTATTACCCTTATTACATACGTATCTAATTTCCTGATTTATACTGTGCCCTACATTACAACTACTGTTTGGGGGCCTATAAACAGCTCCCACCAATGTTTTCTGCCCCTTGCTGTTTCTTGGCTCCACCCAAACTGATTCTACTTCTTGATTTTCGCAATTCCTCAGATAATGAAGCAGTCCATGCCCGCATGCAGCAAAACCTAGACGACATTCAGGCTTGGACTGATACGTGGCAAATAACATTCACGCCACACAAGTGCCAGGCAAAGACTATCTCTAATAAGTGAGAGTCTAACCAATGCCCCTTGACATTCAATGACATTACCATCGCCAAATTCCCCACCATCAACTTCCTGGGGGTCACCATTGATCAGAAACTTAACTGAACCAGTCGCATGACTACTGTGGCGACGAGCAGGTTAGAGGCTGGGTGTTCTGCGGCATGTGACTCCTCCTGATTCCCCAAAGCCTTTCCACCATCTACAAGGCACAAATCAGGAGTGTAATGCAATACTCTCCACTTGCCTGGATGAGTGCAGCTCCAACAACACTCTAAGCTCAACACCATCTAGGATAAAGCAGCCCGCTTGATTGGTACCCCATCCATCACCTTAAACATTAATTTCCTCCACCACTGGCGAACCGTGGCTGTAGTGTGTACATTTACAAGATGTACTGCAGCAACTCGTCAAGGCTTCTTCGGTAGCACCTTCGAAACCCACAAACTCTACCACCTAGAAGGACAAGGGCAGTAGGTGCATGGTAACACCATCACCTGCAAATTCCCCTCCAAGTTACACACCTTCCTGACTTGGAAATATATCACCGTTCCTTCATCGTCACTGGGTCAAAATCCTGGAACTCCCTCCCTAACAGCACTGTGGGAGTACCTTCACCACATGGATTGCAGCGGTTCAGGAAGGCGGTTCACCACCACCTTCTCGAGGGCAGTTAGGGATGTGCAATAAATGCTGGCCTTGCCAGTGACGCCCACATCCCATGAACGAATAAAAAAAAATATATATTAAAAAAAGGTCCCGAAATGATAGGTAATTAAGATGCTATTGAGCTAGCTTTGGTGCTATTTATCTATAGAGTGCAAGAATATCTCGCATCCATTGTATTGGAAAGTCTAAGATCCTATTTTTACTTTTGAGCAGCGAGATAAAACACAGCCAGGTTGTTGAAACAAAGTTGTGAAGCTCAGTGAAAGGCTGCACAATGGATACAATGCAAGAAAAGTTAGGAATTAGTTTGTTGCAGTCGGGCAAGATGACCCACGGATGTCGGGAGGTTTCGCATGTTCATTATTTTTATATTATTGCATGAAGTTATGTTGTACTGATTGAACTAAGTTCATCTGATAACAGTTGCTCCATATATTCACTCTCATTGAAATAAAGCAGCATAAAGATTTGTATCAAACCTTGTCCTGTCAAATGTCCACCTTCAGAGAGATTAGAGAAGTACACATGTGGAAGACATTATAAGGACATAAGAACTAGGAGCAGGAGTGGGCCATCTGGCCTCCACGAGTCTGCTCCGCCATTCAATAAGATCATGGCTGATCTGATCTTGGCCTCAACTTCACTTCCCTGTCCGCTCCCCATAACCCTTGATTCCCTTATCATTCAAAAATCTGTCTATTTCCACCTTAAATATATTCAATGACTCAGACTCCACAGCTCTGCGGGGTAGAGAATTCCACAGATTCACGACCCTCTGAGAGAAGAAATTCCACCTCATCTCCGTTTTAAATGGGTGACCCCGTATTTTGAAACTATGCCCTTAATTCTAGATGCCCCCTAGTTCTAGATTTCCCCACCAGGGGAACCATCCTATCTGCATCTACCCTGTCAAGCCCCCTCATAATCTTATGTTTCAATAAAATCACCCCTCATTCTTCTAAACTTCAATGAGTATAGGTCCAAACTGCTCAACCTTTCTCCATAAGACAACCTCTTCATCTCAGGAATCAACCTAGTGAACCTTCTCTGAACTGCCTCCAATGCAAGTATATCCTTCCTTTAAATAAGGAGACCAAAACTGGTCATCCGCTGCTGAAACCTTCATCCATGTTACCTCTAGACTTTACTCTTCCAACGCATTCTTGGCTGGCCTCCCTATGTAAAGTAGAGTTGATCCAAAACTCGGCTGCCCATGTCCTAACTTGCACCAAGTCTCGTTCACCCATCACCTCTGTGCTCGCTGACCTACATTGGCTCCCAGTTAAGCAATGACTCAATTTCAAAATTCTCATCCTTGTATTCAAATCCCTCCATGTCCTCTCCCCTCCCTATCTCTGTAATCTCCTCAAGATATCTGCGCTCCTCTAATTCTGCCCTCTTGAGCATCCCTAATTATAATCACTCAACCATGGGTGGCCGTGCCTTCTGTTGCCTAGGCCCCAAGCTCTGGAATTCCGTCCCTAAACCTTTCCGCTTCTCTACCTCTATTTCCTCCTTTAAAACTCTCCATAAAAGCTATCTCTTTATAATACTCCTGTGAAGCACCTTGGAATGTTTTACTACATTAAACGCGCTATATGAATGCAACTAGTTGTTGCACTGGTTTCCAATCAGGACCAGTAATACTGGCAGTTTCCACTTTTTCCCCTACTGGACAAGCCTTTGAGTAGCAGGGCTAACTTGAGCGACCCAACTGATTCCCTGGCTGAGAAGAACCAACACAGCACAGACCAGCATGACATGTTGTTTGTACATCCTACTTGAAGCTTTTTACAATGAGGACGCAAAATGCAGTAAGCATTCATGAATGCTGAAATTATTCATTGGTCCATCAAACTCCTACTCACTAGCCTGCTGCTTAATATTTTTATGTAATAGTTTTGTTTAAAATCAGCCTTGTTATTTTATCTAATTTAACATTTCCAAGCTTGTAATAGCCCTGATCTCAGTACTGAGACCCATTATAAGCTAACATTTAACGGCTAAATGGACTAATTAGGATATGTTTGAATCCATTTATTAACACACTCTGGACCCAAAATTCACTATCCCCTGTGTATTAGTTTGGTATAATTTAGTGAATTCTTTTCTGCGGTAGGATTTCTCAGTGACACAGCATATTACAGGACCAATATGTCGCACTATGCAGTGCTGAGAATAGCATTCACCTCTGCTGTGATGCACCCATGGATATACAGCATCTTTGCTCCTCTTTTCCGCTCTCTCGCTCGCTCTCTCTCTCTCGCTCTCTCTCTCCATCTCTTTCCCCCCCCCCCCCCCCCCCCAAAAAAAAAGATAAACTCACTAGCTAGACTCTCAAACAATGGCACGTTATTCACCTCGAGGACTACCAGCATCCAAAGAATCATAGATCTGGAATAAATTGCTGCCTTCAGAAAAGGGAGAAGGAAAAGAAAACAAACTGGAATATTAAAGCCTTGCAATGGTTCTTATCTCAGTGTTCATGCAAACAAAACAAGCCCTTTCATTTGTGCAGCTAACATCACAAATAGCAATACTTCAGTCCTCGTGTGCCCGCAAACCCATCCCATCCAGTACAAGTAACAAGCAGCTTCAGGGGTACTGTGATGCAAGGTGAAGCTCTGAAACATCAGAAATATATGAACTAAAATAATATGAATACTCAGATTTAAAAACAGCTACAAGACTTTCTCTTGGAATATTGACATTCCTTAGTATTTTAGATATCCAGTGTCCTGCAGTATTTTGCTTTCGTTTGTGTTTAATTCACTGCCACTTCCAGGAATGTCCACCTTGAAGTTCTGCTCTTCTATTTGCTAAAAATTGTTAGTCTTCAACATCTTCCAGTTTTGTTAAGGCTTCATCGACCTGAAAAGTTAACTCCGTTTCTCTCTCCAGAAATGTTGCCTGACCAGTTGAATACCTTTTGCATTTTCTATTTTTAATTGAGGATTTAACTTTACCTTTGATATCATACAATTCAAAAGCACATGGTTAAAATAATTTTAATAGTTTGATCATTAATCCAAGTAAATGGAACCAGAAGCAACTCTATTATTTGAGAAAATGGCTCTTAAACTGTCCTATACATCAGCAGATGTTTCACAATTTATTCTCTCCTGTTCCCCCATTTCTGTAACTCCCTCTTTGCTTCCCCCCCCCCCCTCTTTGGAGAGGCATCACTTCCTCTCCTCCTTGATCGGACATTTAGACAGAGTTCTAATTAAAATCTTAATGATTAACAAACAGGCTACAATGACAGATCAATAATTTAACAAAATATAATCCTGCAACCGTTTGTTTTGTCAGCCGGAGCCTCGTAGGACTCTCCAAAGTCATTACCTAAATGTTCACACTCCTACGATTCCATTTATCAATAACTGCAAGAGCTTGTATTTTCAATTTCAGGTTACAAGGAGGTGGTATGGTTACACCCCAGGGTTATGCTATTGTATAAGTATCAAATAAGATGCTTAAACCGATATCAGTAAACTTGAGCAGGTATCTATGGCTGGCCAGAATTTTTAATAGGGCCATTAGATGGGAACTGGGAGAGTCGTTAACAAAAGTTTTTAGTCTTTGTTTGTTCCATCACTTAACGTTTGTGTTCCAAAAATGCAGTATTTGTGCTCTCTGCTGATCAGATTTCTGAAGCAGTGAATGTGTTGGAAGATATTTTTTGACTATGGGTCCGTTGTACTTTAGTAACGTCCTTGCAGGTGAAAATTTAACACATGCTTTATTTTTGTGCAAAACTTGTTTGTAGCTATGACCATTAGATGATGCTGTTGCTTGCAGCTGGACGACTGAGTAATGCTAATTACCACTTCACACATGAATGGACGTAAATGTAGTCGATTGTATGAGTATGAATACTATACTGTGAAAAGGATAATGTGTACGCATCTATATGAGGATACACACTCTACCCGCTCACCCCCCTCCCCTCTCTTGCTAGTGCCTTCTTGTCAAATTTCTATATAGAAGCATAGAAATTTACAGCGCAGAAGGAGGCCATTTCGGCCCATCATGTCTGCACCGGCCGACAAAGAGCCGCCCGGCCCCTTGGTCAGCAGCCCTAAAGGTTACATATAAACCTATGAACAATGACGGAAAGGCAAAGAGCACCCAGCCCAACCAGTCTGCCTCACACAACTGCGACACCCCTTATACTGAAAACATCTACACTCCACCCCAACTGGAGCCATGTGATCTTCTGGGAGAGGCAAAAACCAGATTTTAAAACCCAGGCCAACTTAGGGAGAAATAAATCTGGGAAAATTCCTCTCCGACCCATCCAGGCGATCGACACTAGTCCAGAAGATCACCCTGACCGTATTCTATTCCCTGCAGTACTTACCATTATATCTGCGCTGTCCAGCAAAAGGTCATCCAGTCTAATCCCAATTTCAGTTCCAGGTCCGTAACCCTGCCGATTACTGCACTTTAAGTGCCCATCCAACCATCTCTTAAAAGTGGTGAGCGTTTCTGCATCCACCACTCTTCCAGGCAGCGAGTTCCAGATCCCCACAACCCTCTGCGTAAAAAAAAAAAGCCCCCCCCTCAAATCCCCTCTTAAATCTTCCACCAAACACCTTAAAACTATGCCCCCTCATAATAGACCCTTCCACCAATGGAAATAGACCCTTACTATCCACTATGTCCAGATCCCTCAATATTTTGTACACTTCGATGAGGTCTCCTCTCAACCTCCTCTGTTCCAATGAGAATAAACCCAATCTGTCCTCGTAACTAAGATTCTCCATTCTAGGCAGCATCCTAGTAAATCTTTGCACCCTCTCAAGTGCAACACATCCTTCCTATAATATGGCAACCAGAACTGCACGCAGTACTCCAGCTGTGGCCTAACCAAAGTATTATACAATTTAAGCATAACCTCCCTGCTTATATTCTATGCATTGGCCAATAAAGGCAAGCGTTCCGTATGCCTTCTTAACTACCTGGCCTGCTACTTTCAGGGATCTGTGGACAAGTACTCCAAGGTCCCTTTGTTCATCTACACTATTAAGTGGCCTACTGCTTAATGTGTATACCCTTTCCTTATTAGCCTTCCCAAAGTGCATCACCTCACACTTCTCTGAATTAAATTCCATTTGCCACTGCTCTGCCCACCTGACCAGTTGATTGATATCCTCCTGCAGCCCATGACTTTCCTCTTCATTATCAACCACACAGCCAATTTTAGTATCATCTGCAAACTTCTTAATCATACTCCCTATATTCAAATTTAAATCGTTGATATATACCACAAAAAGCAAGGGAGCCAGTACTGAGCCCTGCGGAACTCCACTGGAAACATCTTTCGAGTCACAAAAACATCCATCAATCATTATCCTTTGCTTCCTACCTCCAAGCCAATTTTGGATCCAACTTGACACTTTGTCCTGTATCCCATGGGCTTTAAACCTCATGACCAGTCTACCATGTGGGACCTTATCAAAAGCCTTGCTAAAGTCCATATATACTACATCGTACGCCCTCATCGACCCTCTTGGTTAACTCCTCAAAAAATTCAATCAGGTTAGTCAAACACAATCTTCTCTTAACAAATCCGTGCTGACTGTCCCTAATTAATCTTTGCCTTTCCAAATGCAGATTTATCCTGTCTTTCAGGATTTTTTCCAATAATGTTCCCACCACTGAGGTGAGGCTGACAGGCCTGTAATTACTCGGCCTATCCCTTTCTCCCTCCTTAAACAAGGGTATTACATTAGTAGTCCTCCAATCCTCCGGCACCATGCCCAGATCGAAAGAGGATGGGAAAATGATGGTCAAGGCCTCTGCTATTTCCTCCTTCATTTCGTTTAACAGCCTGGGATGCATTTCATCTGGGCCTGGGGACTTATCTACTTTCAAAGCTGCTAAACCTCTTAATACTTCCTCTCTCAATGTATTTATTTCATCCAGAACATCATACTCCTCCTCGATAGCAGTATCTGCATTACCTCTTTCCTTTGTGAAAACGGATGCAAAGTATTCGTTAAGAACCCTGCCAACATCTTCCGCCTCCACACAAGGATTACCCTCATGGTCTCTAATAGGCCCTACCCTTTCTTTCGTTACCCTCTTACTCTTAATATATTTATAAGAACATAAGAATTAGGAACAGGAGTAGGCCATCTAGCCCCTCGAGCCTGCTCCGTCATTCAACAAGATCATGGCTGATCTGGCCGTGGACTCAGCTCCACTTACCCGCCTGCTCCCCGTAACCCCTAGTTCGAGACTCCCTGACCAGTGGAAACAACCTCTCTGCCTCTATCTTGTCTATCCCTTTCATTATTTTAAATGTTTCTATAAGATCACCCCTCATCCTTCTGAACTCCAACGAGTAAAGACCCAGTCGACTCAATCTATCATCATAAGGTAACCCACTCATCTCCGGAATCAGCCGAGTGAATCGCCTCTGTACTCCCTCCAAAGCTAGTATATCCTTCCTTAAGTTAGGTGACCAAAACTGCACGCAGTACTCCAGGTGCGGCCTTACCAATACCCTATACAGTTGCAGCAGGACCTCCCTGCTTTTGTACTCCATCCCTCTCGCAATGAAGGCCAACATTCCATTCGCCTTCCTGATTACCTGCTGCACCTGCAAACTAACTTTTTGGGATTCATGCACAAGGACCCCCAGGTCCCTCTGCACCGCAGCATGTTGTAATTTCTCCCCATTCAAATAATATTCCCTTTTACTGTTTTTTTTTTCCCAAGGTGGATGACCTCACACTTTCCGACATTGTATTCCATCTGCCAAACCTTAGCCCATTCGCTTAACCTATCTAAATCTCTTTGTAGCCTCTCTGTGTCCTCTCCACAACCCGCTTTCCCACTAATCTTTGTGTCATCTGCAAATTTTGTTACACTACACTCTGTCCCCTCTTCCAGGTCATCTATGTATATTGTAAACAGTTGTGGTCCCAGCACCGATCCCTGTGGCACACCACTAACCACCGATTTCCAACCCGAAAAGGACCATTTATCTCGACTCTGCTTTCATTTAGCCAGCCAATTCTCTATCCATGCTAATACATTTCCTCTGACTCCGCGTACCTTTATCTTCTGCAGTAACCTTTTGTGTGGCACCTTATCGAATGCCTTTTGGAAATCTAAATACACCACATCCATCGGTACACCTCTATCCACCATGCTCGTTATATCCTCAAAGAATTCTAGTAAATTAGTTAAACATGATTTCCCCTTCATGAATCCATGTTGCGTCTGCTTGATTGCACTATTCCTATCTAGATGTCCCGCTAGTTCTTCCTTAATGATAGTTTCAAGTATTTTCCCCACTACAGATGTTAAACTTAACCGGCCTATAGTTACCTGCCTTTTGTCTGCCCCCTTTTTTAAACAGAGGCGTTACATTAGCTGCTTTCCAATCCGCTGGTACCTCCCCAGAGTCCAGAGAATTTTGGTAGATTATAACGAATGCATCTGCTATAACTTCCGCCATCTCTTTTAATACCCTGGGATGCATTTCATCAGGACCAGGGGACTTGTCTACCTTGAGTCCCATTAGCCTGTCCAGCACTACCCCCCTAGTGATAGTGATTGTCTCAAGGTCCTCCCTTCCCACATTCCTGTGACCAGCAATTTTTGGCATGGTTTTTGTGTCTCTCACTGTGAAGACCGAAGCAAAATAATTATTTAAGGTCTCAGCCATTTCCACATTTCCCATTATTAAATCCCCCTTCTCATCTTCTAAGGGACCAACATTTACTTTAATCACTCTTTTCCGTTTTATATATCTGTAAAAGCTTTTACTATCTGTTTTTATGTTTTGCGCAAGTTTACCTTCGTAATCTTTCCTTTCTTGCTTTCTTAGTCATTCTTTGCTGTTGTTTAAAATTTTCCCAATCTTCTAGTTTCCCACTAACCTTGGCCACCTTATACGCATTGGTTTTTAATTTGATACTCTCCTTTATTTCCTTGGTTATCCACGGCTGGTTATCCCTTCTCTTACTGCCCTTCTTGTTCACTGGAATATATTTTTGTTGAGCACTATGAAAGAGCTCCTTAAAAGTCCTCCACTGTTCCTCAATTGTGCCACCGTTTAGTCTGTGTTTCCAGTCTACTTTAGCCAACTCTACCCTCATCCCACTGTAGTCCCCTTTGTTTAAGCATAGTATGCTCGTTTGAGACACTACTTCCTCACCCTCAATCTGTATTACAAATTCAACCATACTGTGATCTCTCATTCCGAGAGGATCTTTTACTAGGTTTTTTATTCCTGTCTCATTACACAGGACCAGATCTAAGATAGCTTGCTCCCTTGTAGGTTCTGTAACATACTGTTCGAAGAAACAATCCCGTATGCATTCTATGAATTCCTCCTCCAGGCTACCCCGTGCGATTTGATTTGACCAATCGATATGTAGGTTAAAATCCCCCATGATTATTGCCGTTCCTTTTTCACATGCCTCCATTATTCCCTTGATTATTGCCCGCCCTACCGTGAAGTTATTATAGAACTATATGATGGGAGATATTAGAAGTTTATAGCCTGGAAGAGAAAATCAGGGCAAATGTGCTCACTTTATCCTTTGCAGCTTTCCTACTGGGCATGCAAATTAACTGTTGTCACAGAGCTGTTTCAAAGAGCCATTTCAGGTCTTAGCACCTAACGAGCTGTTCAGGTGGCAACCGGCAAACAGCTTCAAAAGACATTATGTAGATTGGCATCATTTTCATGTTTGCAGTCAGTGCAGGACAGGTGGTTAGGAGTACTTCGCCAGTACCTGTACTAATATTTTGTGGCTTGTGTGCTTCAGACTTGGCATCTTGGATGGAAAGAATGCTGATTTGTGCTCCTCCACATGAAGCTGCTTGCTGATGTCAACTGAGAAGCTCAGTGCTGCCACAGGAGATCAGAAATGGCAGGTTTCATTGGGGAAGAAAAATCTAATAATAATATGTTGTACAATTGAAGACTTTAAGGCTTTATCTTGAAGCATTTTTTGTTTGCTTCTTAAGGAATGTGCAACAGAAAAATTCCCACATTTGCAAGCAATTCATTTCTAAGGGTAATGCATAAAATTGAACAAACCAGAATGTTGTGCCAATTCTGATCTGTAATTGTATGAGTATGAATACTATACTGTGAAAAGAATAATGTGTACGCATCTATATTAGGATGCAAACTCTTTACCTGCCCACCCCTCCTCCCCTCTCTCGCTGTATTCAGGAATAGGAACAGGAGTGGACCATTCAGCCCCTTAAGTTTGTTATGAAATGTCAGCTATAATTTTGCCAGTATCTCTCTCTTTTCTTCCCTGTACTCCCCAACACTTGTTACCACTTAGAAAAGCTTTGAAGATTTTTTTTATCAGTACCTTTCTATGGAGCAAGGAGTATTCTTCTCGGTGTTCTTATTTCTTCATTTGCAACCTTGGTGTTGTGTCCCTGACTACTATGTCTGCGGGAAGTGTGTCCAGCTGCAGCTCCTGACAGACCGCATGACGGCACTGGAGCTGCGGATGGACTCACTCTGGAGCATGCGTGATGCTGAGAATGTTGTGGATAGCACATTTAGTGAGTTGGTCACACCGCAGGTAAAGGTTAGGACAGATAGTGAATGAGTGACCAAAAGACAAGACAAGGCAAGAGCAGGAAGGTAGTGCAGGAGTCCCCTGCGGTCATCTCCCTCCAAAACAAATATACCGTTTTGGATACTGTTGGGGGAGATGACTTACCAGGGGAAGGCACCAGCAGCCAGGTTCATGGCACCATGGGTGGCTCTGCTGCACAGAAGGGCGAGAAAAAGAGTGGGAGAGCTATAATGATAGGGGACTCTATTGTAAGGAGAATAGATGGGAGTTTCTGCGGCCGCAGGATGGTATGTTGCCTCCCTGGTGCAAGGGTCAAGGATGTCTCGGAGCGGCTGCAGAGCATTCTGGAGAGGGAGGGTAAACAGCCAGTTGTCGTGGTACATGTAGGTACCAACGATATAGGTAAGAAGCAGGAAGAGGTCCTCCAAGCTGAATTTAGGAAGCTAGGAGTTAAATTAAAACGTAGGACCTCAAAGGTAGTAATCTCTGGATTGCTACCAGTGCCACGTGCTAATCAGAGTAGAGGGAGCAGGATAGTTAGAATAAATACGTGGCTTGAGCAGTGGTGCAAGAGAGAGGGATTCAAATTCCTGGGACATTGAAACCAATTCTGGGGGAAGTGGGACCTGTACAAAAGGGACGGTTTGCACTTGGGCAGGACTGGAACTGATGTCCTGGGGGTAACATTTGCTAATGCAGTTCGGGAGTGTTTTAAACTAATATGTCAAGGGGATGGGAACCTATGCAGCGCGACAGGGCGAAGTAAGATGGAGTCAGAAACAGATGGTAGAAAGGTAAAAAGCAATAGTGGAAGGCCGAGTAAACAAAGGCAAGAGACAAAAGGGCCACACTACATCATAATTCTAAAAAGACAAAGGGTGTTAAAAAAACAAGCCCTGAAGGCTTTGTGTCTTAATGCAAGGAGTATCTGTAATAAAGATCAATTAACTGTGCAAATAGATGTTAACAGATATGATGTGATTGGGATGACAGAGATGTGGCTCCAGGATGATCAGGGCTGGGAACTCAACATCCAAGGGTATTCAACATTCAGGAAGGATAGAATAAAAGGAAAAGGAGGTGGGGTAGCATTGCTGGTTAAAGAGGAGATTAATGCAATAGTTAGGAAGGACATTAGCTTGGATGATGTGGAATCTATATGGGTAGAGCTGCAGAACACCAAAGGGCAAAAAATGTTAGTGGGAGTTGTGTACAGACCTCCAAACAGTAGTAGTGATGTTGGGGACGGCATCAAACAGGAAATTAGGGGTGCATGCAATAAAGGTGCAGCAGTTATAATGGGTGACTTTAATATGCACATAGATTGGGCTAACCAAACTGGAAGCAATACGGTGGAAGAGGATTTCCTGGAGTGCATAAGGGATGGTTTTCTAGACCATTATGTCGAGGAACCAACTAGGGGGGAGGCCATCTTAGACTGGGTGTTGTCTAATAAGAGAGAATTAATTAGCAATCTCGTTGTGCGAGGCCCCTTGGGGAAGAGTGACCATAATATGGTGGAATTCTACGTTAGGATGGAGAATGAAACAGTTAATTCAGAGACCATGGACCAGAACTTAAAGAAGGGTAACTTTGAAGGTATGAAGCGTGAATTGGCTCAGATAGATTGGCGAATGATACTTAAGGGGTTGACAGTGGATGGGCAATGACAAACATTTAGAGACCGCATGGATGAACTACAACAATTGTACATCCCTGTCTGGCGTAAAAATAAAAAAGGGAAGGTGGCTCAACCATGGCTATCAAGGGAAATCAGGGATAGTATTAAAGCCAAGGAAGTGGCATACAAATTGGCCAGAAATAGCAGGGACTGGGAGAAATTTAGAACTCAGCAGAGGAGGACAAAGGGTTTGATTAGGGCAGGGAAAATAGAGTACGAGAGGAAGCTTGCAAGGAACATTAAGACGGACTGCAAAAGCTTCTATAGATCTGTAAAGAGAAAAAAGGTTAATAAAGACAAACATAGGTCCCCTGCAGTCAGAATCAGGGGAAGTCATAATGGGGAACAAAGAAATGGAAGACCAATTGAACAAGTACTTTGGTTCGGTATTCACTAAGGTGGACACAAACAACCTTCCGGATATAAAAGGGGTCAGAGGATCTAGTAAGAAGGAGGAACTGAGGGAAATCCTTATTATTCGGGAAATTGTGTTGGGGAAATTGATGGGATTGAAGGCCGATAAATCCCCAGGGCCTGATGGACTGCATCCCAGAGTACTTAAGGAGGTGGCCTTGGAAATAGCGGATGCATTGACAGTCATTTTCCAACATTCCATAGACTCTGGATCAGTTCCTATGGAGTGGAGGGTAGCCAATGTAACCCCACTTTTTTTTTAAAAAAAAAAGGAGGGAGAGACAAAACAGGGAATTATAGACCGGTCAGCCTGACATCGGTAGTGGGTAAAATGATGGAATCAATTATTAAGGATGTCATAGCAGCACATTTGGAAAGAGGTGACCTGATGGGTCCAAGTCAGCATGGATTTGTGAAAGGGAAATCATGCTTGACACATTTTCTGGAATTTGTTGAGGAGGTTTCCAGTGGAGTGGACAAGGGAGAACCAATTGATGTGTATTTGGACTTTCGGAAGGCTTTCAACAAGGTCCCACACAAGAGATTGATGTGCAAAGTTAAAGCACGTGGGATTGGGAGTAGTGTGCTGACATGGATTGAGAACTGGTTGGCAGACAGGAAGCAAAGAGTAGGAGTAAATGGGGACTTTTCAGAATGGCAGGCAGTGACTAGTGGGGTACCGCAAGGTTCTGTGCTGGGGCCCCAGCTGGTTACATTGTACATTAATGATTTAGACGAGGGGATTAAATGTAGTATCTCCAAATTTGCGGATGACACTAAGTTGGGTGGCAGTGTGAGCTGCGAGGAGGATGCAGAGTAACTTGGATAGGTTAGGTGAGTGGGCAAATGCATGGCAGATGAAGTACAATGTGGATAAATATGAGGTTATCCACTTTGGTGGTAAAAACAGAGACACAGACTATTATCTGAATGGTGACAGATTAGGGTGCAATGAGACCTGGGTGTCATGGTACATCAGTCATTGAAGGTTGGCATGCATTGTATTGTTTCTATGGAGTAAATGTAAGTGGGGCAAGAAGAGAGTTTATAGCACCTTAGGACATTTGACAGCAATTGAAATCTTGTCTCTTTCAGTGACTGCCTACATGTTGTTAAACCCATGCCAGTTGCTGGACCAGATGTTGAAGCTTACTGCTTGAGATGTGAATGCAAATATGAAGAAAGAAGCTCAGCTACAATTAAGGTATTTTTTTTTAAGTTTAAGCATAATAGCTTTTTTCCCTTCAGCATCATGTTTTGTTTAATGCATTCTTCTTAAAGGGAAAATATATGGAATTGTCTGGTAGTAAATATAAACGGAAATATCTCTCTTCTTCGTGTCACTCCATTATCCCATATTACTATGTCGCAATTGATTTATCGCCAATAATAACCTGTTAAAATAACATCCTAATAATTAGGGATAATTACACTAAAATCTCTTGTTTCCATGGTACTTGTATATTGTTGATTAGGCAGGAAATGCTTGTGTTGCCAAATGTCAATGTAAACATCAAGAAATTCTTTATTATAATGTGCAATGATTGATAGAAACATTTAAATTTTGTTCAATACTGTAATATTTGAATTTCTCATTTAATTTTACTTAAAGATCAGACTATATCTTTGTATCAAAAGATCATACAGATTTGTTTCCTCGACTTAATTCGTAGTATTGTTTATTTGATGTCAAAGAAACAAGAGAATGTTTCCACTTGTGGAGAAGAACATAACTAGAGGCCATCAATATAAGATAGTCACCAAGACATCAAATAGGGAATTCAGAAGAAACTTGTTTACTGAGAGTGTAGTGAGAATGTGGAACTCGCTATGATGAGGAAGAGTGAAGATGCTCAAGTGGAGCATAAACGCCGGCCTGGAATAGTTGGGCCAAATGGCTTGTTTCTGTGCTGGATATCCTATGCAAATAGGGCTAGATCTTGGTGGAGCAGGGCATCTCACGGCATACCCGTTAGTTAGACATTTTCTACATGCTTTAGCGGAAACATTTTTTGCATCACAACTTGCTGGAAATGGGAGCTGATAACGGTGTGGCGAGGGCAACTGAGATTTTAGTTAATGGTGGGACAGTGTACTCCTTAACCAGTGAGATTTAAAAATTGAGATGGAAGATGAATTAGAATGGGTGGATTAAAATGAAGTCAGAAACAGAAAGAGAAATAGGGCCCAAGTTTCGAGCCGCACCGAGAACGGCGCAGTCCCGACCTGGACGCATGTTTTTCGCGCCACAAAGTGCGCCTAAAAAAAACCCTCCAGATTCTCCACCTCCCTGCAGGTCCTCTGGCCCTCGGTGCAGCGCAGCAGGAGCTGTAGGGGGCGGAGCCAGGTCCCTGCGCTGAAAACAGTGCCGGGATCTCTGCACATGCGCACTACAATGGGCGTACATGTTCAGTAGCTCCAGGCGCCCAAAACTGTGTGGGAGGGGCCGAAGCACGCAGCCCCTAGCCCTGGCTGAATGGCCTCACTGGGGCTGCGTGACTAAGGCTCCTCCCACGGCCAGCTCCTGCTTCCTCCCGACCCGACTCGACTCCCGCTTCCCGCCTCCGGACCGGACCCGACCTGACTCCCGATTCCCCCCCGCCCCCGGACCGTACCCGACCTGACTCCCGCTTCCCCCCCCCCCCCCCCCCCCCGGACCCGACCCGACTCCCGCTCCGCCCCCGGCCCCCGGACTGGATCCGACCTGACTTCCCTCCCCCCGACCTAACCTCCCTCTCCCCTCCAACCGAACCGAACCGACCTCCCTCCCACCACCCCCCCGACTCGACCCAACGCCACCTGTAAATCTGGTGCTGGGGACGACCCTGCCCGAAGTCTCGGGCCTGGCCCGTTCAGCCTCCCTCCCCCTTCTCCTCCCCCCACTCCCCCCAATCTCCTCACCCCCCCTCCCCCCAATCTCCTCCCCCCAATCTCCTCCCCCCCCCCTCCCCCCAATCTCCTCCCCCCCCTCCCCCCAATCTCCTCCCCCCCCTCCCCCCAATCTCCTCCCCCCCCTCCCCCCAATCTCCTCCCCCCCTCCCCCCAATCTCCTCCCCCCCTCCCCCCAATCTCCTCCCCCCCTCCCCCAAATCTCCTCCCCCCTCCCCCAAATCTCCTCCCCCCCTCCCCCAAATCTCCTCCCCCCCTCCCCCAAATCTCCTCCCCCCAATCTACTTCCCCCCCTCCCCCCAATCTCCTCCCCCCATCCCCCCAATCTTCTTCCCCCCCCCCCCCAATCTCCTCCCCTCTCTCCCAATCTCTTCCCCCCCCCCAATCTCTTCCCCCCCCCCCAATCTCTTCCCCCCCTCCCAATCTCTTCCCCCCCCCCAATCTCTTCCCCCCCCAATCTCTTCCCCCCCAATCTCTTCCCCCCCCAATCTCTTCCCCCCCCCAATCTCTTCCCCCCCCAATCTCTTCCCCCCCAATCTCTTTCCCCCCCAATCTCTTCCCCCCCCCAATCTCTTCCCCCCCCCCAATCTCTTCCCCCCCCCCAATCTCTTCCCCCCCCCCAATCTCTTCCCCCCCCCAATCTCTTCCCCCCCAATTCTCTTCCCCCCAATCTCTTCCCCCCAATCTCTTCCCCCCCAATCTCTTCCCCCCAATCTCTTCCCCCCCAATCTCTTCCCCCCCAATCTCTTCCCCCCCCAATCTCTTCCCCCCCCCAATCTCTTCCCCCCCCAATCTCTTCCCCCCCCAATCTCTTCCCCCCCCAATCTCTTCCCCCCCCAATCTCTTCCCCCCCCAATCTCTTCCCCCCCCCCAATCTCTTCCCCCCCCAATCTCTTCCCCCCCCAATCTCTTCCCCCCCCAATCTCGTTCCCCCCCCAAATCTCGTTCCCCCCCCCAATCTCTTTCCCCCCCCCAATCTCTTTCCCCCCCCAATCTCTTTCCCCCCCCCAATCTCTTTCCCCCCCCAATCTCTTTCCCCCCCCAATCTCTTTCCCCCCCCAATCTCTTTCCCCCCCAATCTCTTCCCCCCCAATCTCTTTCCCCCCCCCAATCTCTTCCCCCCCCCAATCTCTTTCCCCCCCCCAATCTCTTCCCCCCCCCAATCTCCCACCCCCCAATCTCTTCCCCCCCCAATCTCTTCCCCCCCCAATCTCTTCCCCCCCCCAATCTCTTCCCCCCCCAATCTCTTCCCCCCCCCAATCTCTTCCCCCCCCCTCAATCTCTTCCCCCCCCCAATCCCCCCCAATCTCTTCCCCCCAATCTCTTCCCCCCCAATCTCTTCCCCCCCAATCTCTTCCCCCCCCAATCTCTTCCCCCCCCAATCTCTTCCCCCCCCAATCTCTTCCCCCCCCAATCTCTTCCCCCCCCAATCTCTTCCCCCCCCCAATCTCTTCCCCCCCC